>NW_015505517.1:197368-276067 GCF_001515645.1 Sinocyclocheilus grahami | reverse complement strand
AGTGTGATGTGGGGGGGGGGGGGGGGGGGGGGGGAAGACTGATATGTTCTCAGAATTGCGACTTTATGTCTCGCAATTGTGAGTTTATATCACACCTTTTTTATTTTTTATTCAGTGGTGGAAAGGGCTTCCATAGATATATTATTAGAATGCCGTAATAAATAAATCAATAAAATATGTCTGACAGGTTTTGTGAGATTCACCCAAATGCTCTATAAAATATAATTATTATGAGTTACCTCATGTTGCAACATGACTCTGTCTATGAGTAGAGCTCTAATGTGCTGTTTACTGCCATGAAGCTGGAGAGAAGAAGAGAGAGTGTCAGTCAACTACATGTCAAATAAAGAGATTGGTAACAGATATTAAATGTGTGTCTAACCTTGTTCTCCATGGACTTCTTAATGAGACTGAAACTTTTCCAATGTGAGTCAAACTCATGTTTGTGTGAACCTTTAAAGTGGAGCAGGTCGTTGATAATCTATAAAGAAAAAACACCATTCGTCTGTCATACCACCTGCTTATCACCAATACAATACTGTAAATATCACGTGCACATAAACCTGACAGACAAAAACCTTGCAGTTCACCTTTATAATTGAGAAGAGGGATTTGATGTCATCCTCTGAGTGCTCTAGAGTGTGGTCTGTATGGATAAACATCATAGAGTTGTGAGACAGATCAACAGATGTTAAAGTTTAAATCGAGAACAAGACTCAGTATGTTAGAGTAACTTACGTAATAGAGGTCTAATCACCTTACAGATGTCCTCTCTGTAGTTCTCTCTAGACAGGTCTGCCACATAATCAATAATAAGCAAGCAACTAATTCATTAATCAGTATAGCTCCAGCACTGGTTTTAAACACAAGAAGGAAATGCTCACTCACCATAGTCTACTCCAGTGTAAACGTTTGTCTCGCATAGCTGAATCATACTGTTTATCCTGAAGTGATAGGCATTGCAAGGTTACAATATTACTAAATTAATGTGTTTAAAATAAAGTGCTTTATGTAACTGCACTATATTGTGCGTGTGTGTCACACTCACTTCTCCGGCACAGGTTCTCCATTCAGTGGAGGCAGAAGGCTGCTTGCTCCCAGAAAGCAGTTATGAACAATGGACAGACTCTGTAGAACATCATCCCTAAAGAGACACAAAACTCATTAGCAAATTAATCTTTCTCTCATCTCTTTTTCTGGAATGTAATTTTTTGTATTAATGCATTAATTAAAATTTGTCCATCTATGAAAGAAACAAAAAGATCTCTAAAGAGCTTAAGTCAATCTTAAATCATGGTGTCTGATTTATCTCTTAATCAGTGACACATGAACGTGTACCACAGGGGCTGGAGATATTTAAAAACATTTGGATTTTTGCTCATATGAAACTGAAACTTAAATAAAAATATGAAAAATAATAAAGTATTAAATAAATCACAATTAATCTTTTGTTATAAACACAAACACATTCAGTCCCTTAAAAAAAAAAAATTCAGTATAGTATGAACACATTTCTGGTTTGATGTTGATGAAGGGGAACGTACTGATGGGACTGTGGGGGTACGAATGAGTTCAAACAGATAACATGTTACTGTATCCTGTGGCTGACCTGCTGATGTCCTGTTCTCCCTGTGTGTGTTTCTGCAGATGCCGGAGTTCAGGTTTTAACAACAGATCCAGCAAGTAAAAAACAAACTCCTTCTCTTCTGTGCTGGGCACGTGCCACTGGATGCCCAGGTTCAACAGGTCTCCAGGCCGACCCCAGTCCTGATCCAGAGAGGAGACAGAGACAACTAGTGCAACATCAGCCTCAATAACATAGTTTTTTTTCTCCCACAAAAACATAACAAAAAAAAGGCAATAGTGACCAATATTTTGTGCAATTAAGTATACTGATGATAACTGGTGTAATGTCTAAAATCATCCTTATCTTTACTTGATCCACTTTTCTTTAAGACCTTAAGAAAAAACATTACAAAGAAGTTTCATGGATTTGTTTTCATAAATTTAGAAAAAGAGTGGAGTAGTTTAGATTTTCTGAGAATGCTGAGGAGGAGTCAAGTTCAAATGAACCATGTAACAATACGTCAATCAGAGAGGAAGAGTGACGTCTGTTTGTCTAAGAAAAGGTGCTCAGGTTAACCAGTGCTAGACGGTGACGGAGCTCCACTAATCCATTCATTTACTCAATCATCTCATCTCTTCCTCTTTAGAGATATTTGATGGGATAAAATAAATGTAAAGCCCAGTCACAGGAGCAAGCACAAATATCCTAGTGGTAACTTCCCATTCACTGCTGTTGTGAATTTAAACATTTTGGAATGTTTGTACATTTTTTATTACTATACTTTAACACTGATCATATTATATTATAATTTTCATATAATATTAGTATTTACTCATTTATATCCACTAATTAATATCATCCCTAAAATGCAACATTTGTCACTTTGTAATAGAAACAATTAACCCATAGAAATTCATTAAAATTGGGAGTAGTGGAGTTTTTTTTGTTGTTGCTTAAACATGGTTCTCAATTTTTTTTCTCCAGAGAAAAATCATCTCCAGAGTTTCAGAAGAAATCTCAACGATATCTCTGAGTTTAGATTTACCAAGATACCAAAGTCGTAATTTCACCTGAACACAGGCATTTCTCATCAAACTGATTTAAGTACAAAACTAACTGGTCAAAGTTAGGCTTTTCACATCAGACAGCTCTGTACTGTACTGTATGTTAACAATTATTTTCAAATGGACTCTTGGATACTCTGTGGTTTCTTCAGGATTATGGCATCATATTTCAGATTTATTTTAAGCAGAGCTGAGCCTTGTGTCACTATGAGAGGGTTAGTGGCAAAATCGGGCACCTCATTTTCCACTTGAGGCTGACCTTAATTGGAAGGTATGTGTCAGTGTGCTGCTGGACCCCTCCGGACATGCTGCAGTACTCTCTGGGATAGATGAGGGACATGGAGCGCAGGATGTGATAGAGCAGCTTACAGGCCAGATTGTAGCCCTGCTTACATTTCAGGTGCAGAGTTAACTGAAGAATCTGCACCAGCTGAGACCTGTAGAGTAACAGTTGATCACCATCCACACGGGTCACCTACAGCCAGAGACACAAGGACTGTTATTTTATAAATATCTAGATACGGTTATAGTAACAGGATTCCAGTTAGAAATAGATTTGTAGTTAGATTCTAAAGTCAAGTTTTAGATTTCAAGAGTTCTAAATATCTTTTTTTGATTTATAAACTTTTATTTCTTCAATTACAGGTATATACTACCACTCAAAAATTTGGGGCCAAAAAGAATTGTTAAAGCGATCCTGAAAAAAATTTTTTTTTTTGGTTTCACAAAATTATCAAGCAGCACAACTGTTTTTAACATTGATAAAAAGAAATGTTTCCTGAGCACAAACTCAGTATATTATAATGATTTCCGAAGGATCATGTGACACTAAAGACTTAAGAGTTGCTAAAAAATTCAGCTTTGAAATCACAGAAATAAATTACTTGACTGTTTTACACTATTTTTAATCAAATAAAGGTAGGCTTGATGAACATAGGAGAACTCTTTTAAAAACATTACAAATTCTTAATAAATCCCAAAAAATATACACAGTTCTACATTTAGATTTCTATATTTCTAGTTTGATTTGTAGATATACATTTCAAAAGTTCTATATTTCTAGATAGATATTTTCACTTATAGATTGCTAGATTAAGATTTTTGCATTTCCAAAGATATTGATTTCCAGAAACACATTTCTAGAGCAGGCTAGCTAGATATCTACACATTGTAGAATCCAGTGCTGACCTCCGACAACAGCTGGAGGTTCCACATCAGCTCTTTATCCAGCTCCTCTTCATTTAATTCCTCTTCATCTGAGAACACATGGTATGTTAACAGGAAACTCACAACACATGTAGCAATACAGATACTACCATTGACACATTACATGCAGGTGGAACTTACAGGCTGAGATTTGAAATATGGCATTACAGCAGTGGGGCAAAAAGAGTTTCAGAGCCTCTGCTGGGTGACACTAAAAGGAGAATAATCATATAAACTGATCAGCCAAACGTTTTGAGAAACACTATCAGCTGTGGGAGTCAATGAGTTGAGCTCAGGACACCGACCTTGGTTGCAGCTCGGCACATGTTCGCCACCATCCGTCCAGCCACGTGAGTCTCAAAAATGTTTGTCGTGGCAAAGTTAAAGACTTTTTCCAGAGCCACCTATAAAAATAAAGGAAATATGTTCAAATATCATCACATAGTTAAAGCACAATAGAAATACACTTCCGTTCCGTTCAAAAGTTTAGGGTCTGTAAGATTTTAATTTTTGAAAGAAATCATTACTTTTATTCAGCAAGGATGCATTACTTTGATAAAAGTGACAATGAAGACATTTAGAATGTTAAAAACTATTTCCATTTCAAATAAATGCAGTTTTTTAAAAACTTTCCATTCACTAAAGCGACTAGAAAAATACGTATCATGGATCACACTTCAGACTGGAGTAATGCTGCTGAAAACTCAGTTTTGCCATCACAGAGAATAAATTAAACAATTAAATAAATATTTTCACAATATTACTGATTTTACTGTATTTTTCATCATAGAAAAAAATACAGCCTTGGTTAGCATAAGAGATTTGGTGAGAAAAACATTTAAGAAAATCTTACCGACCCCAAACTTTTGAGCGGTAGTATATGTTATGACTAGGTTTAACTCCATGGGTACAGAGAGTGTGTTTATAATGACCTGGAATATTTCCATAGAGCATTGTGTGAGGATAGTGCTGAATGTGGAGGACAGACCCAGCTCCACCAGACTCTCCAGATGAGTCATTTTCTCTGTCTCCATCTCCTCCCGGGTTTGTTCCAGTGTACTCGTGTCAATCAGTGCAAAACACCTAAATACACAAAAATGAGAGAGAGAATGAGGATACAGAAAGAAATACACATGTACAGTATTCAGAGACAGTTCTGTACCTATCAATAAACTGAAGAACAAAGTCCTCAAACTCTGCTGAGGCTGAACACAACACTTTTTCCACCTGCACAAAAACATAGAATGAGAAAATTGCACATGAATTATGACAAGTAAAAAGATCCTAATGACAGGAGGATGTTTCACCTGTGTGAGGTCATTTCTTGTCTGAACAGCAGCTGAACAGTCCACCAATGGCACAAGAGTAACAAAAGTCGCTAAAAATTGGAATGTTATCTGTAAAAAAACACTTAACACTTAATTGCTGGAGCAAAGGGTCTGAATACTTAGGACCATGTGATATTTCAGTTTTTCTTTTTTAATAAATCTGCAAAAATGTCAACAATTCTGTGTTTTTCTGTCAATATGGGGTGCTGTGTGTACATTAATGAGGAAAAAAAATAACTTAAATGATTTTAGCAAATGGCTGCAATATAACAGAGTGAAAAATTTAAGGGGGTCTGAATACTTTCCGTACCCACTGTATATACATACATATATATATATACATATATATAGTCTCACCATGCACTTGCTGAAGTCATTGGGGTCAACCCCAGGCAGAGCCCTCATGAGGAGAGGCAGCATGTGTGTGGGGCCCTCTGGAAACCTCTGGCCGCCGGCCACCAGGCTCCGCGCCACACCGATCATACAGCTTAGAGTGGCGGTCAGCTGGTGAGGCTCAGTGAGGGTCTCCATGGCAGGATATGTCCTTAAATGAGATGAAGAACAGGAGAAAAGAGTCCCGAAAATGCTTATATGTGATAATATCAAGCCCATCATCAATTTACGGTCTCATTTCTAAACTACCAAGGGTTTGTTAACAAGCTGAATTCTACAAAACATCTATGAAATTATTGTACTCTTAAAACTGTTCACTCAAAATATATTAGATTGTACATAAATAAACAAACACACACACACACTTACTTCTCCAGCACTGGAGGAATGACTAGATCAGGTCTGAGCAGGGCAAGGTTTTGCAGGGCCTGGGCAGCATCCAGGCTGCCAGTTTTGCTAAACATCGCCAGCAGGACAGGCTGCTTCATACTTTCCACAAAGTCTGTGATGTCCTGCTCACTGAGAAGGTGGCTCTCAGGAACAGGAGTCAGCCACGTTGGCGTCCGGTAACGTTCTCGATGCAGACGTTTCACAACACTGGCAGGTAATCGCTGAACGAGCTTCATGAGTTTCATCTAGGGATGGATGGATGGATGGATGGAGCAACACAAAACATTTTTATAAATAAAGAAATGAAAATAAAATATAATATTTTTACATTATTTGAGTTTTTCCATTATTAGGTAGTGCAATGAAGATGAGCAGGAATCATTAGGGAAAAAGGGGGAAATGGACTTGAAATGGAGCTCTGACCATAATGATATTATTACAACTGTGAAACAGACTGAATGAACAAACTTAAGACCCATCCAGCACACACATCTGTAATGGGTCTGTAATTACGAGATTTATTTAGACAAATGTGTCATTGAAGCCCAAATAAATAAAGCAAACATGGATTAAATGTAATGTTAGTTCTACTGAGCTTTTAATGTCAAAATTGCACTACAGCTGCCATTTGATCAAAGGGATGAATATGAACTTCGACTTCTGATTCCCATCTCATTAAGTGAGCATGCCGACATATCCTGCAATAAAACGTTTTGTACCCTATGATGCTCACTGCAAACCATACAATTAATTTGCATCAAAGGAAGAATACTTTCTGTAAGCTTCTGAAAACAAATCAGATGTTCCACAGAATGCACACATCTCATCAACAGCTCAAAGGGAAAGACAAAGTAATATCGCAACAATGTGGTGACAATAAAAGGACAAAGCTTTTACAGGGTTTACTGTGACATTTGAAACTGAGAACTAGATGCCTCTCTCAGTCAAAGCAAACATGCATCCCTGGAAAGATAAACTGTCCTGTGGTCTATGAGGAGATGTTTCTAGAAAAAGAATGGCATGCATTGTTGATAGGAGCAGTGCGTTTCAAACACAGCTGCAAGCTCTTAAAAAGCATTCTGGGAGACAGATTACCAGCCTAAAGGCCTTGTTCATTTTGCGTTTTTTCATTTTTTTGTTAATTAAATGGCTTATTTTAATACAATAACTTATTTGTTAATCTTTATACATTATATATGATTTATGCTTTATATATTATTTAGCATTTTATATAATATTTATTTCTACTAAATTTCAGAATCAGACATTTCCACCAGTAACTCACCAGCCAGCGGCCGTGGTTAGAAGGGTGGAAAAACGAGGCAATACTGTTGAAAAGGCCACTGAGCTGGGTCTGGGTCTGCTTGCTGGGCCCTCCCTAAAATACATTATTAAATATAAAATAAATGCATTACATCATATCCTGATGGTTTTGATAACTTGATGGCATTTCAATAGTAATTAAAAGCATATGTGCTTCATTTTACCAGCAAAGCAGAAATCCAGATGACCACATGACTGATGTCATAGGCATTTGTCAGATATCTGGAAACCAGCATCTGACTGGATCCTACAGGAAGATTAAGACTCCTTAAGATCCTAGTGAAGATCTGAAAACCGAGACAGAATACAAACTGTATAACCAGCAATACTGAACCAGCTCTGGATTGAATGGCTTATTGTGTGTACAAAACAGCCAAGGAAAATCATTTAAACAAGAAACTTATTACTGAAAACAGAAATACCTTCGGTATATAAGGGTCCCAATCTATGTAACCAATGTTGTCATTTGCCAGTCGTGCAAAAAGGCTGACAAGATTCTGGAACAGACAAAATCAGGTGAATTCTAATGTAATAGATTACTGAAGTGAGTTAAAATTTGATAGTGAGGCAACAATACTTACCACTTCCCAGCTTGGAAGGTTCTGTACCGACACCCACAGGCTTATCAACTCATCAAACCAAAGTCTGCAGAAACACACAAAACAAAATACTTCATGGAACATGCGCCACATAAAAGCTCTAGAAAAAATATGATTTGCATCAGATGTGTCACAGTTATGTAAAATACTGCATTTTCCAATGCAAGTTAATTTCTATGACAACAATTTTCCATTATCTAGTTATTCTAGTTTGTATGAATTACTTTCAAATTATATTTCATTTAAAAAATAACATATCATGGTTGTTCCATATATCTGACATGATGCATTCTGCATTTCAGGTTAAATGCGCCACCATTTGAAGCTTGTCGTCAGTATGACCTTATTAAAATAAATTAATGCTGAAAATGGTTTGAAATTCAGCTCTGACAACAAAGAAATAAATTACATTTTAAAATATATTAAAATGGAAAACTTTTTTTTAGTCTATTTGTGATCCAACAAATGCAGCTTTGGTGAACACATGCGACCTCTCTTTCGGAAACATGAAAAATTCTATTGACTCCAATTTCCAGACTAATAGGATGGATTGTGCAAGTGAAAGCAGACTGAAAGTGTGTCGTAAATTTCAGGCAGTGCTCACTTAAAGCCCTTATCATGAAGCTCTGGAGGGAGAGTGGTGGGCAGGAAGAGCTCAAAATATCCCATCGCCTTCTGCATGGTCACGTCAAATGGGCACATCAGAGGCCTCCACTCTTCCAGCATCTCCTGTGTGGCTGATTCTGGGAAATATCTGAACGCATTCATACAAAGACACACAAGAGAATGATTTTGTGAAGCGCTGTTGCTGATATCTGACCTCAAGCATTATGCACAGATATGACAACACTAAAACTTTGTGATGTGCCATTTAAATGTCATGGTAAACTGTATGCAGTACAAGTAAACTCTTATTAACTGGATAACTGGTTAAAGTGCTTTAGTTAAAGGATTACAGTCTGCCGGTCTAAGCCACATTAGGAATCCTGACATACACCATGCGGCACTTCCTGTCGACCATTTACTGTCCTGTCCATGAGCATCCTGCAAACAGTGCGTTATCTGTACAAACTGAAGGCATGGACTTCTCTGACCACTGACATGATAACCTTTTCTGTAATCCTACTGTAGATGAGCTGAGAGGAACTTTGAACATGCAGCTTCACCTCACCCTAAATAACTTCCATAGAGTCTGTTCTGTGTTTAAGTGGAAACAAGGCAAGCATACATTTTCTCTCTCGATTTCAGTTAAAATATCATAAAAAGATAATTACTAAACAGTTTTATCCCAGATTATGCACAGATATGACAACACTAAAACTTTGTGATGTGCCATTTAAATGTCATGGTAAACTGTATGCAGTACAAGTAAACTCTTATTAACTGGATAACTGGTTAAAGTGCTTTAGTTAAAGGATTACAGTCTGCCGGTCTAAGCCACATTAGGAATCCTGACATACACCATGCGGCACTTCCTGTCGACCATTTACTGTCCTGTCCATGAGCATCCTGCAAACAGTGCGCTATCTGTACAAACTGAAGGCATGGACTTCTCTGACCACTGACATGATAACCTTTTCTGTAATCCTACTGTAGATGAGCTGAGAGGAACTTTGAACATGCAGCTTCACCTCACCCTAAATAACTTCCATAGAGTCTGTTCTGTGTTTAAGTGGAAACAAGGCAAGCATACATTTTCTCTCTCGATTTCAGTTAAAATATCATAAAAAGATAATTACTAATTAAGGCCAAAGGTTTAATTAGGTTTTATCCCAATTGTATGGATATGATGTCCTTGTTGACCTCCTGCTGAAAAAGGGACAGCACTGATCCTAGCAGAGTCAGGAAACTTCCACAAAGCCACATTAAAAGAGCATTAAAAAGGATTAACAGCCTAGGGACAAACTGAGGAACTATTAGGGCACAGTTTATATGTACACTACCTGTCAAATATGAGTAGTAGTAATCAAAAACTCCCACTCATCCACAAAGCTAATTTTAAACATTTAAGATTTTTTAAGATAATTAAAAATATACACATTTAGTCAAGTGTGTCCAAACTTTTTACTGATAGTGTAACTTTGATTAACCTGCTTAAAAAATAAAGCAGACAACCCTTGCACAAAGCATACTCACATATGTAATAAAATCTATAAATGTAAGTTTTTTTTTTAAACATTTGACATGTTTTAATTCTTTACGGTCACTTGTGATCAATTTACTACATCATTGCAAAATAAAATATTAATGTTTAAAAATATCTTATTGACCTTAAACCTTTGATTAGTAGTGTATGTCAGGAATAAGGAAAAGAAGATATGCAAGTAAGTACTTACGGTCTGCAGTTCTTAATTAAAGCCTTCAGAACTGCTTCCACTGAGCTGCAAATGGAAGATAAACGTGAAAGTGACCAACACTGGATACAACAGCACATTCTAATTCCATGCAAACAATTCTACAATGAACAAGACAAACACACTAGTGTTGTTAGACCCGCTCATGCATCATGTTATAAACTCAAACAGGCAGTGATGAAGCCAGTGGTAGTGGAACCTTTGGGAAACAGTTTTTTGGGGGTTTATTTTATTTGAACACAGCTGTGATGTGAACTTGTGAACATATTGGGGGCTGATGGTCCATCTGTGACCTATATGCTGCAGAAAAGCTGGTCAGTGCAGCTCTTTTAAAGTTTTATCAACCCCCTTATCCTGAGCATCTTCAATTCCAAAATACCAAATCACATTCATCACTTGCATGAAATCCATCAAACACATGCATCATATAAACCACACAGCTAAATAAATGTAAACAAGCCTGTGAGTGTTACCAAAAAACTGCAGATATGTGACACCCAGACAGGGCGACAACCTTTGTTTTGAAACGGGCCAAAGTTATCGGTCACCTCTGCACTCATACAGAGGAAAGAATCCCTCAGTGGGGACTGACTGTGCAGCAGGAGCCAAGAAGGATACTGGAGTATCAGATATCTGTATTAATGAGCATCGAACACTCAACACTGAGAAACAATGTACAATACAGGGTGTTTGCTGGGCCATTAAAATTGAGAGCAACAGAGGGTTATTGAATGGTGTGAGAGCAGCACAACATTGGTTTTCAAAATGGGAGTCCAACAGCCTGTGTCGGGGTGTCAGTACTTTTTTTGTGTGCAATGTGACATGCATCTTATTGGGTAAAAGTGCACTCAGTCATTTTAAATTATATTAATATTTTTAAATAATTTAAAATTTTTAATATTATGTTTTATATCAAATATACATATAATATTAATTGCATTTTATCATTATTATTATTTCTTTACACAGATTTCAGAACTTCTAAATTACATAAATGGTAAGCATTATGCTGTTACAATTTTTTTTTAAGCAGCAGCTTTGGCAGTAAAAGAGATCTAGTTACTTAAAATGTTTAATGTTTGGTATTGTCTATTATTCCAGTAATACAGGATAGAAAATACCTAAAAGTATACCAAAGACATAAAATGCATATTAGTAGCAAAGTTAGACAAGGATCCATTTTTGCATAAAGGAGTATTTCAACAGAAACTACAATTTCAAAAATTCAAATATGCCAACAGCTCAAAAATCACCTAATCATCTAATGAAATACATTTTTATTAAACCAAAGAACATCAGTTTCTTTGATGTGTATAGTATGAGATTGAGAAAATAAATTGATAATCAACCAGGAACAAAAAGGCAAACGGACATTGCTGTTGTGCATCAGCAGTGCCTAATAAACCAAAATAGCATGCATCCACAGCAACAAATTAAAGTCAAATAAAGTCAAACACCACTGAGACAAATAAAATCCAGTGAAACATTTAAAAATTACTGAGTGCACTTTAAAATATTAACAGAGTAAAATGGTCCTTACCACCTCTGAGCAAGTTTAACAATTATGTGCTTAGAGGAAGAGTGTGGCCGCAGAGAACTGAACATGAGAGGAGAAAAAAGACAGGCTCACTCAGCACTTCCTGTGTACTATTCTCAACATCAGCACCAGTTCTAAGATGTGTGCAGATTCCCAGAATTAGGAGTGACAGTCTTCAAAATAAGAAGCTGGGATTGAAGTTATGAGGGTAACTATATGATTAATTGAGTAGATATGCAAAATGGATCGCTTTAGAAACAGTGTTTTTTAAAATGTATTTTTTAAATATTGTTGAGAAAAATCCACTTTTTATAATGTTTCTGATGGGATATGCATGTACCTGGGAAACCAGTTCAGGCCGAGGTGCTCTGTCTTTGAGTACAGGATCCTGTCCTGCAACTCATAAAGTGGTCGCCATGGCAATTCTAAGTCCTCTCTTGAAAGCAGCTCCTTCTTCCTGTAAGACAAAATCATTTAAATGAGATGATTTTCTTCACACGGTTTGTTTTTGTCATAGGTGTGGGTGGATATTCAAATCATGAGCTGTTCTGTCACTCTGCAATTACAAATTAGCAATACGAAAGAGATAATGTGCAGTCATAACTGCATTGCTGTGATGTGAAGAACCAAGTATTACATGGCTACATAAACAGATTTTAATATTTTAATTATTGTATTATCTTAATTGTAGACTAGATTCTCCTAAAAAACAGTTAATTACAGTTAATGCAGAAAACAATTGACCAAAAAAATTAAATAATGGTACAATGATATTATAATATTAATTTATATATCATTATTAATCTGAAATGCAAGTTACTTTCTAAAATAACTAGCTTCAGTGTATGATTTTGTATATTTGTTAGGGACTTCTAAGCCTCTAGTCATCTGTCAATTTCACAAACATATAAATAAAATAATATGTACACAAACACACACACATATATATTTTTAATATTTTTGGCAGGGCTAAAGAGTTTGCAAACTGCTACAGAAATACCCTACACTAGTGACATCATCTTTGTGCTTCCAGTGTTGATGTCCAATACGAAAGAGATAATGTGCAGTCATAACTGCATTGCTGTGATGTGAAGAACCAAGTATTACATGGCTACATAAACAGATTTTAATATTTTAATTATTGTATTATCTTAATTGTAGACTAGATTCTCCTAAAAAACAGTTAATTACAGTTAATGCAGAAAACAATTGACCAAAAAACTAAAATAATGGTACAATGATATTATAATATTAATTTATATATCATTATTAATCTGAAATGCAAGTTACTTTCTAAAATAACTAGCTTCAGTGTATGATTTTGTATATTTGTTAGGGACTTCTAAGCCTCTAGTCATCTGTCAAAATTTCACAAACATATAAATAAAATAATATGTACACAAACACACACACATATATATTTTTAATATTTTTGGCAGGGCTAAAGAGTTTGCAAACTACTACAGAAATACCCTACACTAGTGACATCATCTTTGTGCTTCCAGTGTTGATGTAATCATCATGGGACTAAATGGAGGGCATGTAGGAAGTCCATCATCTTACTTCAGCAGGGTGATGAGGAGACGGGCGAAGCACTGCATCATACTGATCTCCAGTTTGGGGATGGTGACCAGCTCATACAGCAGCTTGACAAAGTGCACATGGTCCTCTTTGCTGAACTTCCTTCCATACAGTCGCATATATCTGAAGGACAAGAACTGTGTTTTTTTAGTATTAAAATGTTTTAAAACATTATTTAAACTATATTGTGTCTCCATCTGATATTAACAGTTAGGATGGCGAGTTGTATGGTATGAAATAGATTGGTAGTTGCCAATTCTAGAACTGACAGTGTTATAGTTCAGACCCTGAACTTCCAAATCAATCCTTTCTGTCTGATTAGTGTAGTTATGTTAGATCATGGCATCAACAATGTGCATCTATGAATAAAACCGAGAAAAAGAAGAACAAATTTAAATGGCCCTACAAAGCATTTCCATTTGGATGTGTTTTCAGTTGCAAGGTGAAGACATAAAAGCAACATGTGATACCCAAGTAAATCACTTTAATTAGAAGATTTAGGTCAAGCTGTCAAAGCTTGCTTTCCAATGAAAAGGAAGTTGACTAAGGCTGACCTGGCACAATCAAATAATTTAGGTCAGACCTGGACAGCATAGCTTCCGTGCTTGGGCTGGCAATGCCAATGGCTTGCCAAGAGGGTTTTGTTGGAATATTCACTGGAATGGCAGTGATAAAGAAAGCCATGTCCTAAACACCCAAGGGCACACAGAGACAAGTCCCAACACAAACACTGGGACATCTCCAAACATGGTCATAGCTTGCATTCTGGGCATAGAATAAAAAACGACAATCTGAAGAGATACAGCACAAGAGCATTCATTATTACATTTAGTGAGGATGTCTTGGTTTACGCAAATGTCTTGGATAACATTGAGGACATTTTTTCCCGTGTATGTTTACTGTTTACAGATGAGTATTGCATCTCATAGTCACACGTAGTCTGACATCAGTGACTGTTTGTGCTTGTTGTGCTCTTAAAATAGCATTGAGGGGCGAAAACATAACCAAGTCATTTTGCAATCGCTGACAAAATATTTGGCTTGTTAAACACCAGTCAATTGCTTACTTTCACTGCAATGAAGACTTAAACCAATAACTCAATCTCAGTAGAAATTTGTATCAAAATATAATGTTGCCATCTTGTATATGTCAACATTGGGTTAATCTTAAACAAAAAAATCGATAAATAGGGATTTTATACGCGGTAAAAATACACACGTACTCTTGTTTAAAGCGTTCCAACTGGATTTGTTTGAATGACGCAAGGGAAACAAAATTAGTGACTACGCATGCGCAACACCAGTCAGCGCGCACTCTCGATTAGCGCTCTATTTAAAACGCACCGGAGATATTTTTACCGTAGTCTGCTTTATCCTCCTAAATACAAAGGGGTCATGCGGTGTTCCTGTGACTCTAAATAGAGCTGCCTAGGAACATCACATTTCCTGTTTATGATATTAGGATTAAGGGAATGTATTCATGATTAACAATCATAGACATTCTAGGAACAACCCCATCATTTAATTTCGTTGGCAGACGAAACTATCCGGATGAGTTCTGCATAACGTTTGATGAGTTAATGCCTCTTAAATACGTACGTGGAAAGTTTCCTCGTCCAAAACAAGACACCTGGCCATATCTCTCGAAGTTGGACGGCTCTGCCGAGGTTTCCTTTGATCTGTGCCAAAAATTCATTGGACTCTTCGTCTAGTTTGTCCTTGTAAGGTAAAAGTTCGTTGTAAACAATATCTTTTTGCGGAACAAACCCTAAAAATTCGGTTGCTTCTTTTTTCATATTACAGTCCCCCAAATGTGGCTCCTCCACTTCGATTATATTAGAGACAGTCATGAACAAAACTATTCCAAACAGTGATGAGCTTCTGAGATGGTAAGAGAAGTAAATGATCAATTATAAAACCACTATAAATGTCAAAACCATAATACAGTCGTGCTATTTTCTTGCTGAAAGACGCGCACTGTCGTTTCTGAACTCTCTAGGATAATGATGACTTCTTTTAAGCAGACCCGCTTGCTGTCATGCATCTTATCTCTATACGAGCGCTCCATGTATCCGTTTCCATTCATCTGTAACCAGCCAAACACACATGCCGCAGCTCCACCCTCCTCACCCTGCGTCACTTCCACCTAACCATGTCCAAAATAACAGATCCAGGAACAGTTTATTGAGACTGAAAAATGAATCTTACTATGACGAAGGATTAGTCCATGAATAATAATTGTGCCATTCCGAAATTACTTGATAACCTTACTCAGAGCCATAATTTTGTACCAAAAAATAAAAATAAATAAATACATTTAAAGAGGGAAATATATATAGCAGTGTAGGCCTATAGGCTATAATAATACTTTCGAACAATTCAAATATTTTTTAAAGACAACAAACCTTGGGGCACCTTTAACAAATCTACATTTGTATAAATAATGCTTACTTGTAATAAAAAATATTTTTGCACAGATTCCAACCTGTTTGTTTAGCATAAAAACAACAAAGAATGTGATATTCGAACAGAATGGTGTAGTCCGGTTCAAAAACGAATGACTCTTATTAACCGATTCTTTTAAGTGAATCAAAAACATAGCGCGCGACAAGAGTGGTATGATTCCCCGAAAGAATGACTCATGTGAGTCGGTTCTTTGTAGTGAATCAAAAACACTTCAATCTGACTCGTTTACTGAACCACAAATCAAGAAAATGTATGTATCATTTGCCATTGCGTATGTTGGTTCGTGAAACTTAAATAAATGGTACTGACTTGTTGTGCATATGAACACGTTCATTTTTAGCTAAGCTAAATTCTTTATAGATTTTTTTGTAATCAGTGGAATTTTACATATTGTGAGTAGTAGTAAATTTAATTTATTTCAGATTTGTTTTTGCTTATTTCCCAATATTTCTTATAGCCTAAATAAGATTTTCGTATGAAACTTAATAAAGATTATGATGAAATCGCATCGTGACCTTCCTATGGGAATGCTTAGCTCATGAATATTAATGACGATATGCTGATGAGACTTTCTGACCTTCTAAAAGCATTGGTCATTCATATTAAAACTCAAACCTTTACCATAGTAGGATTCGTAAATTAGCATATAGATTATTAAATTAAATACATCGCGCAGTTGACACCTCTAATACTAGACAAGAAACATATGTATTCTGTGGGGGAAATCTATTTATGATTCTGGGTCGGCCAGTAAGCCATGTTGTTAGTAAGCACGAGCCTAGATTAGTATACTCTGTCACGATTGCGCAGTCGTTATAATCAGATATATTTAGTGACATCTGCACCAAAGTGTGATTACTCAAGAGCTCAGTCCATGAGATCTGTAAATAAGAGGGTCTCAAAAAGTCCCTCAAAAGGTCAGCAGGTTTATGACAGGGCATGTGAGCCTTGCACATGTGACTGGGCAGTACATTTAGATCTACAGTAGCTATAAAATTCTGCAGATTTGTTTTCATCACAAAGACACTCAAGAGGAATGACATGCTTAGCTGTGAAAAGTCTCCTGTTCCAAAAAGAGTCGACAAAAACCGTAGGATGTCCATTTTTATAATTGTATGTAATTGATTGTACCAGAATATATACAGTATATATATATATATATATATATATATAGAAAATTATTCTTATTATTATTAATTAGTGTTAATAAAATAAAACATTATTAATATAAGTAGGCTATATTGTTATTTTAAGTATTATATTCTATATATTTTTATATTCTATTAAAATAAAATCTATATATTGTATTTTCCATTACAATTTTTTTTGTAACACATTAAACTATTTAATGTCGTAACAGAGGAATACTTTCCAGTAGAGGTCTCCATTGTACAGATGATATACTTGCTTCTGTAACGTTCAGCCAATTTAATACTCATTTCGCTCATGAGTTGTACATGAGTGCAGTTTTGCTTTATTCATCTATCTGCAACCACTGATGTTTTTTATTCAGTGTCCTCTAATTCTCTGAACTAGTGTGCTATAGTTCAGAGAATTGGTAAAGTCCACCCAAAAATTAAAATTCTGTCATAATTTACTCACTGTCTGTTTGTCTGTTCTTCAGACAGTGGATTGATTCAGCTTGAATTATAAAGTGAACCAACCATATATCGTCAACCATTAGCGATAAGAGTATAAAATATATTTAATGCTTAAATGGCAACAGCAAACAGTGGGGGAACTCTGAAAATTGTGTCTAGCAGCAGGCCGTATATAAAACTGTGGTTTAGGCACAATGGGAGGTCTGGCTTCTGTGCTGTAAAGGCACACACCCTCAGCAGTTGGAGAACCATTAAATTCTGGAAAAACTAGGGATTTGGCATGCCACACCTTTGGATTATTAATTTATGAACATCTATGGAGTTCTGTTCTTTCCACAGAGCATGACCTGCTATTCATTGATTCATTATTAGAATTATAACTGGGCTGTACTCATTGTGAACCTGATAATGTCTACGGGTGAGTGGAGTCAGTACAAGACATTTTTGCACCCTGAGCCCATGTACAAACCTGAATGTCAAAGATAAACTCTTACATTTTATGTTACCGAGAAGCTACGGCAGAGCTTTCAGCTGTTAACTCAAGCAGTCACGAGTGTCTGTGTCATAAAGGTGCTGGTTTATGTTAGGAGCTCAAAGCCTTTTTACTTGCCTTCCAGGATACTGAACTTCCAACCTGGTCTAATGGAAACTACTTACTGTTTTCACATTCACATGCCATTCTCCAGAACACCAAACACCCTTGCCATTCTGACCTTTGCTGTTTGGGCAGCTCTTTGAACCCTGCAACCAGACAAGCAAATATTTCTGAAGGTAAACTGAAACTCAACCAGCAATGTCAAGCATGAACACAATATTTACCCATCCTGTTGTAAGTCATAATGAAATGCCCTTTTTCTGTAACGACATAACTGAAGAACTTGGCTGACATCATATCAAGATGGTTTCTATGGCTTAAGAAAAAAAGTGGAACTTATACTTCAATGGTAGCACAAGTACTGTTTTTTTTTTTTCTGAAAATCAGCACAGGCATATATCTTAACTTTTCATACACCTCCATCGCAATACAGACATGCGCCAAGGGGGAGCAGAAGTGTGAATATATCATCTGACAGCTGTATTTAATGACAGCCATACAAGAGAGAGTGCAGGCTTACAAAACAGATCCAGAGCCAATAAGCCATTGGCTGTGGAAAATTAATCACAGCTATAATTGGCTATCAGACACAACCATCCATCACATCTTTGTATGCAAATAATAGCTTATATAAAGCATGTAAGGGACAGTTTAGCTCTGTGTGGACATGCAGCTCATCCAGTTGGGGTTTATTTTCCAATAACTGCCATAGCTAATTATCCCACTTAATACTTAGCTATTTGCCAAACAAGCACACAAAAAATCTATTATTTACTAGAGTAAAATGTACTTATTTTGTCTTCTCAGAAACATGCATCTGTAGCTTCTAAAGGGCAGTACTAAATGAAAGAATATGATATTTTAACAAAATGAGGCAAAACTACACATCATCATCCTGTTCATATATCAAGATGGTTTCTATGGATTAAAAAAAAAAGTGGAACTTATACTTCAATGGTAGCACAAGTACTGTTTTTTTTTTTTCTGAAAATCAGCACAGGCATATATCTTAACTTTTCATACACCTCCATCGCAATGCAGACATGCGCCAAGGGGGAGCAGAAGTGTGAATATATCATCTGACAGCTGTATTTAATGACAGCCATTCAAGAGAGAGTGCAGGCTTACAAAACAGATCCAGAGCCAATAAGCCATTGGCTGTGGAAAATTAATCACAGCTATAATTGGCTATCAGACACAACCATCCATCACATCTTTGTATGCAAATAATAGCTTATATAAAGCATGTAAGGGACAGTTTAGCTCTGTGTGGACATGCAGCTCATCCAGTTGGGGTTTATTTTCCAATAACTGCCATAGCTAATTATCCCACTTAATACTTAGCTATTTGCCAAACAAGCACACAAAAAATCTATTATTTACTAGAGTAAAATGTACTTATTTTGTCTTCTCAGAAACATGCATCTGTAGCTTCTAAAGGGCAGTACTAAATGAAAGAATATGATATTTTAACAAAATGAGGCAAAACTACACATCATCATCCTGTTCAAAAAGTTTACACCCCCTTGTTTCATTCTTGAGCATCAGTGAATGTTTTCACCATCTTTAATAGTTGTGTATGAGTTCATTAGTTGTTCCTAATGTGAAAAGATTAATCTCAAAATCATTCAGTCACTGTTGTAAAGGGTTGAATTAATATGCTGGAAAACCAAATGTGCAGGACCTGAAGAATTGTTCTGAAGAACAATTGACAGTTTAACTGGGACTCATGAACAACTCATGAAATTCTGTACAGAACAAAAAACAGTTGTGTGGATCATCCTGGTAACGACAACAAGGTAAGGTTCACTTACTTTTCCCACAACCCTGTGAATGAGTGCGTTTGCATTCACGTTCTACCCTAATATGCTTTTGATCTATTATGGTCATGTATATTATCTTAGGCCCCGTCCACACGGAGACGCGTTTAGCTGTATACGCATACATTTTGTATCGTATAGGCGTTTCGTCCAGACGGATCCGGCGGTTTGGGAGAGTGAAACTGATATTTTTTTTAACCGGGGCCCGAGTGGATAAATCTGAAAACGCCGTCCTCGCGTTTTCGTGTGGACAGCGAATCCCTATATTCTGTGAAACAGCAGCAGCCCACGTCTCGCCCCTAGTCACGCTACGTCACGTAACAGCAACAAAAACATGAACAAACACTGAACGATTGTCTTTTTATTAACTAACATTAACAGAGATTAATAAATGTATTGTTCCATGTTCGTTTGCATACCACGCGATATTCTTTATGACTTGTGGATTGCTATTAAATGAATTGTTTTTGCCCTGTTATTGTGCAGAGTGCAGAATAATGTATTCAGGATTTTCATCTAGCTGTATCTGTTCCCTTGGAGAAACTTGTAATCATTTCATTGTTTTTGTTTCCATGCTAAACTGCATGGCTCTGATAAGTTATGTGCCTGTGGTGCTCGGCCACACTTGTTAACATTTATTTGGTTGACAGCACTTGCTAACTTTAACGTCAGTCACTGAGAAAATTCACAGTCAAGTCAAATTTAAGAAGAATTTAAGCCCACGTGTGGATTATTGCTCATAGAAAGCAACATTTGGTGCAGGTCTTCCACTGTATTTGACTGTATGTAGTGCTAAACACATGAACAAGGCTGCAAACCGAATGAGACAGTTTAAGATTATAGAACGGAGCGCGTGAAACATGTGCAAGAGGAAGATTTAAAACACAAGAGTTAATTTCTACCATATGTTGGAAGTTGTTTTGTAAAAGAACAGTTGTTTCTGGAAAAGAACCTGGTAATGTCTCACTTAAGGTCCATGAGGGAACCCGGGAACTGTAAAAGACTTTTGAGGACTGGCATAATTAAAGATCCTGGCCTGGTGCCCTATTCATTTGGTTTTAACAGCAGTAGTTGGGAATGACAGTAGTCTCTTAACTTGTTTATCTCTTAAAGCTAGAGTTTCTGGCTTGTTAAAATGCGCATATTTACGTCTCTTTGGCCAAACGCATTTACAAGATATCAATGGTATCTTGGCTTCGACTCTAAAGCAGCTGCAAGTCCCAAATGTCAGTTTGTGTTTTGAAGCAGACTTTAAAAGTGGGCCTGCTGGAGATCACAAAAGACTTGGAACCATTCAAATGTAAGCAGAAGGGATCAAAATTTGTGATGAGGTTTACAAATGGCTAGCGCATGCAACTACGATGTAAACCATGGGAAAGGATGTAGCTGGTTAATGCCTGGCTTTTGTCATTTCATTGCAAATTAAACATTTTCAACTAGGTTCTCATATGCTGTTGTGGGACGTTTGCACAACAGTGCTCTTTGTTTGGAGTCTTTGGGTATCACTGGAATATTGTTGAAGATTTGATGCTTTCCGTTTGTCACCCTACTGCCACTTAAAACCTTGTTGGCGAATGTGGGAAATCATTGCTAGAATATCATCATATTGATGCAACAATCAGTGTTTAATTATAATGTAAGTATGCACAGTATTTAAATGTACATTAGTAGTAGTACTAATATGAAGAGCCAAAAATCAAACTCGATTGAGGGCCATGGGCCAAAAGCAAATGTTGTATTATATCAGTTTGGAGTCTTTGGGTATCACTGGAATATTGTTGAAGATTTGATGCTTTCCGTTTGTCACCCTACTGCCACTTAAAACCTTGTTGGCGAATGTGGGAAATCATTGCTAGAATATCATCATATTGATGCAACAATCAGTGTTTAATTATAATGTAAGTATGCACAGTATTCAAATGTACATTAGTAGTAGTACTAATATGAAGAGCCAAAAATCAAACTCGATTGAGGGCCATGGGCCAAAAGCAAATGTTGTATTATATCAAATTATAAAACGGATAGTTCTGGTCCTTGATTCTGATTGGTTGAGCCACGTTTGAAGCTGTTGTAAATTACTCTACAAACTCCCACCTTTGTTTACTTTGTGTGTTGCTTGGCAACCACTTTGTTGCAACCACAACTGTTTCTGAGGAGCTACATTGTTTGGTGGAAGAATACTGTTTTTATTAATATCATTACACTTTATTTGCTCTGTTTTATTTTGTGAAACCTAACTACGTATATGGAATAACCGTTTTATAAAAGCAGCCGTAGAGGTTTTACTCCGCTTCAGCTGTTATAAATTCACTGTAAATCATGGCTTCTTAGGGCTTATTGCTTTATTATATTATATTAAAATGTATTACATTTAAAAAAATAATAATTTAATTGTAATTTTTAAAATCAAATTCACTTGCATTTCAGTGCAAAAATAAAACAGAAAATATTAAAACAAAACTATAAATTGGAAAACAAATGAGTAATTAGAATGTTTATTTTAAAAAACCTTTACCTGAAAGTTTGAGTTAGCAAGACAGCGATTATAAACATAATGAAGCTGTAAAAGTTGACTAGCAAGTAGATGAGTTTTCCTGTTGGGTGTGATGAAATGTAAAAATCACAATCTGATGTATTTTATGCTGCAGAATAAAATGTGAAGATTGAGTTGTGTTAACCACAGGCCTTATTTCAAGCAAAACCCATAAAAACCCACTGACTTCAAGACGACAGAACCAGAAGTGCTAAAATGTGACCTGGTTTCTGGGTTTTGGCCTACAAAAGACTTATGAATGTCATCCTTGTAGCACTATTTGTATACAAAAGACTTGTTAAAGAGATAGCTCACTCAAAAACATTCATGTCATCATTGAACTAATGGCTGTGCATACTTTACCAAGGCATAAAATCACATGTACTGATCTAAAACAAATTCAAGTGAGCTTTGGAGGAAAGTGAATATAGGCCCATGTTCCAGTACTTTCAGGTCACTTGTGCATGAACAGATAAAACAGTTGTTTATTGAAGGAAAGACATGATGCAGGGTTTATGGAAGCCACATAAATGATCTAATAGACATCTTTAAAAACAGTCATACATCCCATTATAGTATTTGGAACTTCTCCGAAACACCAGTCCAAATGAAAAACTGTCTAAACCTTTTATTAAAGAAAAACCTGTGACAACTGTGAGAATAACATTAGAAAACGTTACAAGGTTTTCTGGGGATGTGGCATAAAAATCCAAGGCATTGCACTTTTTACAAAATATAAAAATGGTTATGAAAATAAAATCATTTAACAAGCAAAAGAAAGACAAAACAGATGAATGTTCAGGCTCAAAAATCTAGACGATGCATGACAATCTCTTATGAGAGTCTTTGTTTCTCTGATACAAACAGAACTGTTCGTCCTATTAAGTCTTGTGTTCTCCATGACAGTTTCTTTAGTAAACAGACAAAACATAAGAAACTAAATGAAAAAGTGGTTCAAGACCAGCAAATCTGTGTTAAATGTAACAATTGCAGTGTGGCATCACAGGACAAAAACAAAACAAACATTAGCACACTCATTCTCACATTTGAAAAACACTTCTATCAAGTAAAAAAATTACATAGGCATGAAATTGCATTATGGATGTCTAGAAGCGCAGCAATAAAATGTACTTTTTAAAATCTTTATTTCTGCAATAGTCAAATTTTGTCAGTGTAAACAAATAAATTAGTATTTACAACGTCTAGGTTCTGAAAGCATTGCGCAAAAAAAACAAAAACAGACAACTTGATACTGAATTGCAAGAGTCATATAAATACTTTACACAAGTAATTATGATACAGTCTTAATATAAACATCTTCATCTCAAAGGTCTCTAAAACATTTATATGCTGATCAAACCCAAAACCCGTTAGAATCGAGGGTTGTAGAAAAAGATGTCTTATTGTCTTCATTGCAACAACAAATCCAAAGGAGAAAAAATTCTGCACATTGTAACAATATACAGGAAGTAAAAAAATCTTGTGCAAGTAAAGCAGTTGGTGATAAAAATGTCAGAGGATGAAGCTTTGTGATTGCTTTTCCTCTAGATTGTGTTTCATTTTGTAAAGAAATACCACATGTAATGTTCAATTAACCGTACCCAAACTTTGGCTAAAAAATAATGACTCAAGGACACAAAAACATTGATAAGAAAAATCCCCATAAATGTGCTTGTAATTTAAGTTAAATCTTTCTCCTCAGGAGGAGGTTTGGGGCCTGTTTCCTTTTTGTAGTCCACCAAAGTCTTTTGTGTTTTGTCAGAGAGTGAAAATGTGTTGTTGTGCTATAGTTTTTTAAGGGAGTCATTTCTTCTCTTTCTCAGTTATCTAAAAAGCAGAAAAAAGTGGTTAACTGGCTTGTAACAAGTGAAAGTCTTGGTTTTGCTTGTCTTTTCTGTTATGCTATACAGTATTTTAAAAGATAACAATAATAATAATAACAACAGCAACAATAATAATGTCTTAAATGAATAATAAAAATAAAACCAATTCCCATTTTTTGCTACTAAATAAGTAATCTCAAATACGTATGCAAATATATTATATAAATACATACATTTAAAAAAATAAGGTATAAAACAAAAACATATACACATGAATAATAATAAAACTTTACAATTATATTTATCATTAATTCCTGTAATATAATATAATATAGGGCTAATATAAAATAATAATGCATTTTTACTTCATTTATATTAACATTTACATTTATAAAAAATGTATTTGAGTATTAATATAAAAGCACTAAAATGATATACTGAGATTAGTATATAATATATACAATTGTTTATACAGAGATTAGTGTCTCATTTTAATAAATGGCCACATTCTGTTATGACAAACTACTCACCTCGACACTCGTACTTGAGATCAGAGAAGTAAACCAGTTCTTGGGAAAACACGAACAGTCCTAATCTCCCTCCTGCAAAGGTTTTATCATAAACTGGCCCCGAGTCTGCCATGATCTGTTTCCCCTCATAAACCACCACTCTGGAGAAAAGGAATATAGGTCTGTTAACTCTACACGCTTGACAAGATTACGTGGCAATTAAAGGCCTTCCCGTTAATCACCTGATGAATCCTGTCTTGGGTCTGTGGATGAGATGCCACCTGTACGCAGTGTAATCCTTCCAGCCGATATTCTTAGGGTCGTGCCACAGTGTGTGGACCTGCCAGACCACATGAAGCAATTAGCTTATCATGAATGCTAACAGATGTCATATTTGCTGAGCAGTCAGCCTCACCTGTCCAGGAGTGTCACCAGTGTGCCAGAGGGCGTTACGCAGGTGTTCCCCTGTGCCCGTGGTAGAGTTGACCACTTTCAGAGAAACTCCAGCGATGCCAAAAGCTTTTGAAGGATTAACTTCCCAGTACGTCTGAGTTATCTGCTTCCACATTACCACATAAAATCGACTGCTGGATTGATATCCAAACACAAACCCAGCATAGTCATCATCTCTGTCAGTGTTGACGTAGAAAGTGCCACTGAAATCCACAGCGTTGAACTCATCGAAACCTGAAGAGCGATTAAAACGTTGAAGTCTCATTTACTCAAAGACAACAAACTCTAATTAAAAATCATGACCAGACGGGCTACTCTGACAGCTCACATACTCACCCACTGCAATACCGGGGTCAGAATTGGCCGTCTGAACCAACTCTTTGCCTTGATGTCTGACCACCCAGTTGGGATCAATTTGAGTAGTTCCTTTGGGGTCCAAATGCACCATCTGAAACTTCCGGAAGTCAGTGTTACCAATGGCGTCGTTCTCAGGGCACACATCCAAAATGTCTGGGATGTTGTCATTGTCAAAATCGTCTCTGCAGACATCGCCTCTTCCATCCCCTGTAGATAAAGTTAGATTAGTTCATCATTCATATCAGTAGATCTGTTAAAGTGGTTAAATCTGCCATCCTTACTTTTTTACAACCAAAAACATATACACATACACAATACAATACATGCTTTATTTATATTAATATTTAGATTTATAAAAATCTAAATAATACGTATTCTAAAAAATAATTATTAAAATAAAAACAGTAGTAATTAGCCAATTAATAATAATAATCCTGCCCACAATTTCGAGTGTGATTATATTATATTCTATTATATATTGGTTAATAATTATTTAATTAATTTGAATATTCATATAATTTAACTAAAATGTTTTATATTATACTACAGAATATTATTACATGTAATATATTACATTTTTCTTTATAAATTTTTACAGTTATTATTTTTTATAATATTTATTAGTACATAATCTGAACATTAATATAAATGAACTCAAATGTATTATATTGTACTATATTATTGAGTATTGTGGGTAATAAAATTGTAAGTGCTACACCAAAAGGAGAAATACTGTAACAAAAAAGAAGCAGAAAGTTTCATCTGGTATCCCAGCTCTCCTCTTTAAGCACAAAGCAATCTCAGCTGTCTTTTCATGTCATGTACATTAACATATGACTGGCTTCAAATGTGAAATCTATTAAATCCAGACTTTAGCACTCAAATAAAAGGGAAAAGTCAAGTAGGCTTTTGCACAGATGCCAGCTCTTTGCTAATGTGTCTGTTTTTACAGTAGTTGACTTTCTCTCTTTGGAACCATCTTGACACTATCAAATAAACAAAATATAATGAGGTGTGAGAAGTAAGCTAGCACCTGACAACTTCGACCTCCAAATGTAACCTGTTTCCATTTTCCCACCAACAAAAAAAATAAGGTAGCCTTAACAAAATGCAGCACAGTGGGGCAAACCACATGCAAGCTGTGAGAGTGTGACATCATTTTCCTTGACCCTGGCTACACTTAAGGAAATTTTCCAGTTGTAAATATGTCTAAATCTCAAAGGATGCAAAAGGGAAAAATGTGGCCAAAAAACTTGGACACAAATGAACAGATTAAAGAGGACTGGCTCTGAAACTTTTAAAGTTTTGTAAAGTTAGCCATGCAGATAAATTACCATTTTAAGCAAATGGTTGTCTTTTAAGCAAATAAAATTCACATTTCAGCCACTGTTGCATTTCTAGACAGAAATGAAGTCTCAGCATTTCTATAACTGTTATTGTGTGTGCATCCATGTGCTAACCTTTCTTTTCACAGTCAGTAGAAACTCAGACAAACACTTCTACTGAAGATATTTTAAGAAATAGATTCACTCACCATCAGAGTCTAGTTGATCTTTGTTTGGCACCAGTCTGCAGTTGTCCTTGTCATCAGGGATTCCGTCATTATCATCATCAAAATCACAAGCATCTCCTTTCCCATCTTTGTCATGGTCGGCCTGGTTGGCATTGGGAATGTAGGGACAATTATCCAGGCTGTTCTGGTGGCCGTCCTCATCAATGTCCTGATTGTTGTCGCACTCGTCACCAACTCGGTCATTATCGGAGTCAGTCTGTTAAAACATACAAATTACTTTGTTAAACTGCTGCAAAACATTCCTCCTTGTGTTTACTGGAAAGAGTTGAGATAGAGCCTGTTGTACCTGGTCAGGGTTGTGCAGCAGAGGACAGTTATCACACTGGTCTCCCACTCCATCCATATCTGTGTCCTTCTGGTCAGTATTGTACATGTAGGGGCAGTTATCATGCTCATTCAGAACCTCTGCAACACAAGCAAATGGTTAACCATCTGGAAAAACAACAAATCTGCACCTGACTGTCGTGAGGCATTTGCATTGCTTTCGGTTTATTATATATTTACTTAAAAAAATGCACTTGGTTTAAACAACAAGTTTTGTTGGCATAGTAATTGTGGGAATGCATGTGGTGGTTTCTCACCATCTCCATCAATGTCTACAGAGCAGGCATCTCCCTCGCCATTACCGTCTGTGTCGATCTGAGCAGGGTTGTGCTCATATGGACAGTTATCACAACGATCACCGACAAGATCTTTATCGTAGTCAAATTGCCTTGGATTGTACAGTAGAGGACAGTTGTCCTGGGGCACGGGAGAAAAAAAAGCTTAGTTTACATAAAAACAAAACATGACTCATTTTTATTAATATATAATTAAGAAGTCTGCCTACCCCCTCATCCATTATTCCATCATTATCATCGTCTTTGTCACAGGCGTCTCCTTGACCGTCTTTATCAAAGTCTTCTTGGCCTGAGTTTGGAAGGTTGGGACAATTGTCCTGCATGATAAAAGGAAAAAAATATTATTTTCCTTAGTTGGAAAAATTAACATTTAGGACTACTTAATGTGTTAAAAATGAATGCAACTAATGTAGCATCTGTTTTACTGTCTATTAATTAAGTAGACTATTTAAAATACACTTCTAGATTAATTTAGGGATTCAATGTGCAATTATACTCTAAAGTTCAAAGTGTGCAACAAGTAGGATTAAAAAAAAAAGAAATTAATACTTTTATTTAGCAAGGGAGCATCAAATTGATCGAAAGTGACAGTAAAGACATTTATAATGATTTATATTTCAAAAACTTTCTATTCATTAAAGAATCTTGAAAGTTAATGCATTATGGTCTCCACAAAAAAACATTAAGTAACAACCTTTTCAACACTGATAATAATAAGAAATGTTTGTTGAGCACCAAATCAGCACATTAGAATGATTTCTGAAGGATCATGTGACACTGAAGACTGGAGTAATGGCTGCTAAAATTTCAGCTTTGCCATCACAGGAAAATTTTATTTTTCAAGTATATTTTTGAACAAATAAATGCAGCATTGGTGAGCATGAGTGACATCTTTCAAAAATGCAATTATTTTCTGAAACTTTTGCAATTAGGCCTAATTGGTCGCATGTTTAGTCAATTATCTTATAGCCACAGAAAAGACAATAACTCTATTACCTTTTTGCAGTGATAGGATTGGTTGGCTCCACACACCAGGTTCTGATTGGGCCAGCCATCAAGGTCAGAGTCCTCGCCGCAGATAAGGCCGTCCCCAGCATAGCCGATCTTACACTCACATTTAAACATGGGGTCAGTGAAGTGGCCAAGGTAGATACACTCAGCGGACCTGTGGCAGTTGTGAGTCTTGTCTTTGCAGGGGTTTTCTTGCTCGCATACCTGAAAAATAAACAGACTTCAGAAATGCTTAACAGCAGTCCAATTATGGTGAATGAACTGGTTCATAGCCTCAGGAGACAACTGGGAATTATGCTGTGAGGCCCTGAAACCACTTAAACTCTACGGACCCAGATACGGGTCCAAAATCACTTAAAAAATGTTTATGCTTCATTTGCAAAGCCTTCCTTATATGGTATCAGCCCATATCATTTGAAAGCTTAGAGTGTCTTCTTTACAAAGAATACCATTACTTTTGGTTTTATGATACATAAAGCAGTCAAATTAAGCTTAGAATTGTATTTGTCCCACACACGAATTTCCGCCTAATGATTTTAATTTTTTAAACAGATAATTTTTCTGAAGAATGTGTATTTTTTATGTTTTTCACAAAACAGTCAAGTCATATATTACAAGAAAGCTCTTATTCTCAGGAATTTGATTATGTAGTTGAATGACCTTCAATAGAATCGTTACGGACCCAGATACGGGTCCAAAATCACTTAAAAAATGTTTATGCTTCATTTGCAAAGCCTTCCTTATATGGTATCAGCCCATATCATTTGAAAGCTTAGAGTGTCTTCTTTACAAAGAATACCATTACTTTTGGTTTTATGATACATAAAGCAGTAAAATTAAGCTTAGAATTGTATTTGTCCCACACACGAATTTCCGCCTAATGATTTTAATTTTTTAAACAAATAATTTTTCCGAAGAATGTGTATTTTTTATGTTTTTCACAAAACAGTCAAGTCATATATTACAAGAAAGCTCTTATTCTCAGGAATTTGATTATGTAGTTGAATGACTTTCAATAGAATCGCGATGTGAAATTTGATACCTCTGAGGAAACATTCAGATGTGTCACATTCCTACTTGCACGATTGCTTCAGTCAGCCGCAAACAGCCAAAGATTATAAACTATATTATCTTTTAGATTAGGATCTCTTCTTTCAAACAAGACCATTTTCACGTTTCTGTGTGCTCGCATTGGTGAGAAATCCACTGTTTTGTCACAGAAGCACAACAGAAGCGCACCAGAGAAAAAAAGACGCTCTTTTGGCAAACACGCGCTCTCCAAATCATAGCAGCTCCGGCCAGCGGCTCTTATGTTCTACAACCCTGGGCTACTCTGGGCTGCTCAGTGGGGGCAATAGGTCAGATTACACGCCACTCAAGCTCGCCGGCCACTCAGAGCCGTGAAATTTGACACCTCTGGGTCAATAGACAGGAGGGAGAGAGAGAGGATCCGGGAGAACCGTGTACGTTTCACACTCCAGACAAGTAGGTGGCGGACATCTGTCCTAGGTCCTCTGCTATTTTCGATATACATGTTGCCACTTGGTAATATTATTAGGAAATACGGGATTAGTTTCCACTGTTATGCCGATGATACTCAACTATATATCTCAACAAGACCAGATGAAACTTCTAAATTATCTAAGCTAACGGAGTGTGTTAAAAATGTAAAAGAATGGATGACCAATAATTTTCTCCTATTAAATTCGGATAAGACAGAGATATTACTTATTGGACCAAAAGACAGTACGCCGAATCTCGTGGATTACAATTTGCAACTAGACGGATGCACGGTTACCTCCTCTACATATAAAACGATTTGTTTTTGTGAAAACCTGTATCTGAACTGTAAATCATGATTTTTACAGTCATTTTACAGTTTAGTATGTTCCGTATCAGTTACAAAATATTATTACTTGCCTATAAGGCCCTTAATGGGTTAGCTCCTGCGTACCTAACTAGTCTTCTACCACGCTACAATCCATCACGCTCCCTAAGGTCGCAAAATTCTGGACTTTTGGTAGTACCTAGGATATCAAAGTCCACTAAAGGAGGTAGAGCTTTTTCGCATTTGGCTCCCAAACTCTGGAATAGCCTTCCTGATACCGTTCGGGGTTCAGACACACTCTCTCTGTTTAAATCTAGATTAAAGACACATCTCTTTGGCCAAGCATTCAAATAATGCATCTCATAATCTTTTACTGCAGTCATAATCTTTTACTGCAGTTATATCTAATCAAATGCACATTATTATTCGTTAGTTTGGGTTAAACAAATCATTTTTGCTTGGTTGGAACAGCAGCTACGCTAATTATGTTTGTATTTGTTTCTCTGTCTTTTGCCACGGGATTAACATCCCGTGGTAACTAGGATTTACACAAGCTTCAGTCTGGATCCAGAACACCTGAGAAGAGATGATTCAACTCCTCAGAGGACCTCAGATGATGCCAACCCTGAAACAACATACATAACTACCACATTTTGCTATAAGTTTGATTGCGTCATATAATAATTGCTGTTAATATTATTCATCGTCTGTTTTATTACGTCTTATATTGATTTTTCTGTACTGCTGGTTCGTCTGGTCAGAGGAGAACTGGCTCCCCGACTGAGCCTGGTTTCTCCCAAGGTTTTTTCTCCATTCTGTCACTGATGGAGTTTTGGTTCCTTGCCGCTGTCGCCTCTGGCTTGCTTAGTTGGGGACACTTCATTTCCAGCGTTATCGTTGACATAATTGCAAAGATATTATTTAAACTGAACTGAGCTGGATGTTGACATCACTGAATTCAATGATGAACTGTCTTTAACTGAAAAATGAGTGTTTACTATTGTCATTTTGCATTATTGACACTATTTTCCTAATTAATGCTGTTCAGTTGCTTTGTCACAATCTGTATTGTTAAAAGCGCTATATAAATAAAGGTGACTTGACTTGACTTGACTTGACATGCACCTTTAACATTGGTTTGCCAATCCGCCAAATAACTCGAGAGAAGAAGAAGAAGAGCGAAAACTGTTTTGAAGCCGATAATGGCACGCTAGAAGGCAAATGCATCAGCAGCATGGATAAAACTTATATTTGACAGTAAACCAAAAGCTAAAGATGATGAAGAACGTTCAGCGGCGCGGTGGAGAGGAAAGGACGCGCATCTGGTGAGCGCATATGAGCGCTTTTGCTCCGTCTTTGAAAGAATTGACTGTAAAGTACAGTACAGGATCCGTTTCAGTAAATATACATAGATATTATTACAGTGCTCTGTTTATAAACAACTATTTCTTTGTTTCACATTCTGAAGACCAGATAGCAGCCGTGAGCCCGTGGCAGAAGCAGTTAGCACGGAGCGGTGTGATCTTCAGGAGGCAGCTGATGCAGGCACTGGATGCTGATGCAGAGGTGATGCAGGGGTCTAAAATTATGCACATAAATGGAATGATATAAAGCTGGAGGATGTGAATTCTGTTTTAGATTGTAATAAACCACATGGATTTTACCATTTATAGAGTCTTGTGTCTCCTGAAAGAAAAAAACGAATTGTATAAAACACAAAATTTTATATTTGGTATAATTTGCTTATGCCATTTTGTATATTACTACTTAGACAAACATAAAAATGAAACATAATTCAGTCAATAATCAAGAAGCGTCAGACCAAGGCTGTGTCTCATTGCTAGTTTTACTTGATCTTAGTGCTGCATTCGATACTATAGATCATGACATACTGATAGATCGATTACAAAACTATACAGGTATTCAAGGGCAGGCTTTAAGATGGTTTAGATCCTACCTGTCCGATCGCTACCACCTTGTTCATTTAAATGGGGAGTCATCTCAATTATCACCAGTAAAATATGGAGTGCCACAAGGATCTGTCCTAGGTCCTCTGCTATTTTCGATATACATGTTGCCACTTGGTAATATTATTAGGAAATACGGGATTAGTTTCCACTGTTATGCCGATGATACTCAACTATATATCTCAACAAGACCAGATGAAACTTCTAAATTATCTAAGCTAACGGAGTGTGTTAAAAATGTAAAAGAATGGATGACCAATAATTTTCTCCTATTAAATTCGGATAAGACAGAGATATTACTTATTGGACCAAAAGACAGTACGCCGAATCTCGTGGATTACAATTTGCAACTAGACGGATGCACGGTTACTTCCTCTACAGTCAAAAATCTGGGTGTTATATTAGATAGCAACTTGTCTTTTGAAAATCATATTTCCCATGTTACAAAAACGGCATTCTTCCATCTTAGAAACATTGCCAAGTTACGAAACATGATACCTGTTTCTGATGCAGAAAAGCTAGTTCATGCATTCATGACCTCTAGACTGGACTATTGTAATGCACTTCTAGGTGGTTGTCCTGCATCTTCAATAAACAAGCTACAGGTAGTCCAAAATGCAGCGGCTAGAGTCCTTACCAGGTCAAGAAAATATGATCATATTACCCCAATTTTACAGTCTCTGCACTGGCTACCTGTTAAGTTCTGTATCAGTTACAAAATATTATTACTTGCCTATAAGGCCCTTAATGGGTTAGCTCCTGCGTACCTAACTAGTCTTCTACCACGCTACAATCCATCACGCTCCCTAAGGTCGCAAAATTCTGGACTTTTGGTAGTACCTAGGATATCAAAGTCCACTAAAGGAGGTAGAGCTTTTTCGCATTTGGCTCCCAAACTCTGGAATAGCCTTCCTGATACCGTTCGGGGTTCAGACACACTCTCTCTGTTTAAATCTAGATTAAAGACACATCTCTTTGGCCAAGCATTCAAATAATGCATCTCATAATCTTTTACTGCAGTCATAATCTTTTACTGCAGTTATATCTAATCAAATGCACATTATTATTCGTTAGTTTGGGTTAAACAAATCATTTTTGCTTGGTTGGAACAGCAGCTATGCTAATTATGTTTGTATTTGTTTCTCTGTCTTTTGCCACGGGATGTAATCCCGTGGTAACTAGGATTTACACAAGCTTCAGTCTGGATCCAGAACACCTGAGAAGAGATGATGCAACCCCTCAGAGGCCCTCAGATGATGCCAACCCTGAAACAACATCCAGAACTACCACATTTTGCTATAAGTTTGATTGCATCATATAATAATTGCTGTTAATATTATTCATCGTCTGTTTTATTACGTCTTATATTGATTTTTCTGTACTGCTGGTTCGTCTGGTCAGAGGAGAACTGGCCCCCCGACTGAGCCTGGTTTCTCCCAAGGTTTTTTCTCCATTCTGTCACTGATGGAGTTTTGGTTCCTTGCCGCTGTCGCCTCTGGCTTGCTTAGTTGGGGACACTTCATTTCCAGTTGACATATTGACATAATTGCAAAGATATTATTTAAACTGAACTGAGCTGGATGTTGACATCACTGAATTCAATGATGTTAACTGAAATTGACACCTCTGGGTCAATAGACAGGAGGGAGAGAGAGAGGATCCGGGAGAACCGTGTACGTTTCACACTCCAGACAAGTAGGTGGCGGACATGCACCTTTAACATTGGTTTGCCAATCCACCAAATAACTCGAGAGAAGAAGAAGAAGAGCGAAAACTGTTTTGAAGCCGATAATGGCACGCTAGAAGGCAAATGCATCAGCAGCATGGATAAAACTTATATTTGACAGTAAACCAAAAGCTAAAGATGATGAAGAACGTTCAGCGGCGCGGTGGAGAGGAAAGGACGCGCATCTGGTGAGCGCATATGAGCGCTTTTGCTCCGTCTTTGAAAGAATTGACTGTAAAGTACAGTACAGGATGCGTTTCAGTAAATATACATAGATATTATTACAGTGCTCTGTTTATAAACAACTATTTCTTTGTTTCACATTCTGAAGACCAGATAGCAGCCGTGAGCCCGTGGCAGAAGCAGTTAGCACGGAGCTAGCGGCGCAGCTCACGGGTGATCTTCAGGAGGCAGCTGATGCAGGCACTGGATGCTGATGCAGAGGTGATGCAGGGGTCTAAAATTATGCACATAAATGGAATGATATAAAGCTGGAGGATGTGAATTCTGTTTTAGATTGTAATAAACCACATGGATTTTACCATTTATAGAGTCTTGTGTCTCCTGAAAGAAAAAAACGAATTGTATAAAACACAAAATTTTATATTTGGTATAATTTGCTTATGCCATTTTGTATATTACTACTTAGACAAACATAAAAATGAAACATAATTCAGTCAATAATCAAGAAAAGTGCTATGGCACATAGTAAAATAGGATTCTGGGGGTAATATGCTTTATTTACATTTAGTCATTTAGCAGACTCTTTTATCCAAAGCGATTTGCAAATGAGGATGCTTTATAAAACCTGTTTTTGCAAAGGAAACTCACAAAGACAATTTTAGACGCAAAAAAGAAACAACTTTACTCCCTTCGGTTATAATTCAATAAAAAAATTAAAAAGCATTTTTTTTGTGTTTATTGTAATATGTAAAACATATATAATGTTATTTATGAATAATTTCAACCATATTTTGTAGTTCAAAGAGTTTTCTATACAATGACACCATTTTTTGTACGTGTGTAGGGTAAACATTTGAATTTGGGTATGTCAAATTTAGGCGAAAATACACAAAAACGCCACAGAGCTTAAGGGGAAGACTTTCTATTGATAATTTCCTACTATTTTGTTGGTTTCAGCTGTGCAAAACTGGGCAGTTTATATGAAAGCTATTGGATCGCAGCAATAAAATGTGAGACAATTCCTTTCAGCACTTTGTCAATTTACTACTCTTGGGCGCTGGATCAAAGCAATGCAAGCAGGAGCTTGGTGACAAACCTATTAGTTGTGGACGTTATGAAACTTTTGGACAAAAATGAGTCAGCTTTCCAAGAAATCTGCTAAATGTATTCATCCGAGAGGAATGGAAGAACTAGAGCAAGATCCATATGCTTGGCCACCATTATGGGCCCGAATAATTTTTTTCATTTAGAAGAAATGCTTTGTCCAAAATATCTCAGAATACACTTTCTACTCAGACTATCACTCTGGAGCAACTTTGTTCAAAAGTTTCACAACTTTAGCATAAATACAAACAACATAATGCGTGGTCCACAGTCATTTCTGGGAAAGTACTATCCGATTAGACAAGAAGAGACCATTTTGTTTAGAAGACATGAAGTGGCAGTTTTACATAAAATAGCTGATTCCAAAATAATAGTAAAGTATGGATTATTTACCATAACTCAGAAAACAAATGGAATACATCACGATTGAACTTGCACTTTCAGTTTTGTGTATAATGTGCATCAGATGGTCAGCAAACAGACTGTGGGCGGCACGAAGGCTTGCTGTCTGAGATTCAGCCAGGCTAATGACACATTTATATACTTGTGCAATAACACATTTATATACTTGTGCAATAATTGATCCAATCTGTCCATAGACTGCATAACTAACCTGTTTATTTAGCTTGGCAGCCTCCACTCCCATTCCAAAGGGCTGATTGCCTTTGTATCGAGGAGGGCAAGGCAAGCAGTGGAATCCTGGGTCTGTGTTGACACAGCGCTGGGATTCACCGCTTTTAAAACAAAGATCAGGTACCATGTCACACTATAGGACAGAAGAAGCAAACAGAGATGTTAGGAAACGTTTGAAAAAACATTTTTTAATAATGTTCACATTTATTGTGTTCAAATCAGTGGATCAGTGGAGCAAGGGCTGGAGGAACATTTTTGTTTGGCTATGCTTTCCGTGTTGAATTGTGAGTAATGCAGTATAACAACTGCTTGTCACACAGCCCTAACTACATTATACTTTTCCCAGCTCCAGCTCTTTTCCCTTTGTACCTCATTCACATCCTCACAGAATGTTCCATTGCCACGGAAACCGACAGGGCAGGGCCCGCACTCCCACGAGCCGTCAGCGGAGCTGGTGCAGTCAACACCCCCGAAGCACGGGTTAGATAGACAACCATCTGAGGAAGCAGGGAATAAAAAGGGAGAGGCTTTGAGTTTACTCATGAAATTGATATGCATTTCATAAATCTCAGGATGAAACTAGAGACATTATGCATGACGTGTCAGTCTAAAGTGGTCTTTAAATAATAGAGCCCATTGATAAGATGAATTTCACATGTATGCAACCGTTCAAAGGTTTTTGAAAGAAGTTTCTTACGCTGACTAAGGCTGCATTTATTTGATAAAAAATGCAGTAAGAACAGTAATATTGTGAAATATGATTACATTTTAAAATAAATATTTTCTATTTTAATGTTGGCAAAGCTGAATTTTCAGCATCATTACTCCAGTCTTCAGTGTCATATTATCCTTCAGAAATCATTCTAATATGCTGCTTTTGGTGCTCAAGAAACATTTCTTATTATTATCAGTGCTGTAGTGCTGCTTAATATTTTTATTTAAACCATAGTGCTTTTTGATCATTTTTGATCAATTTGATGATTTCCAGAATTTTTTTGATGAATAAAAATAATTAAATTTATTTGAAATTGAATCCTTTTGTAACATTATAGATGTCTTTATTATTACTTTTACCTTTGCAGAATAAAAGTATTCATTTCTTTGAAAAAGACTTACTGATCCCAGATTTTTCAACAGTAGTGTATCACCGTGCCTTTTCATTTCCCCTCTAACTCCCAATCAGATGCTAATTCAACTTTCCGCTTTATTGTAATTTATCATGGTTTAAAGGCAGCGTAAAAATAGACCTCTAAATGACCAACAGCTTTTAACGGTTTTAAACATCTGCTACTCTGCCTGAGCTGAGGCAGAAGGTTTAATATTGGCTCGGCAATGGGGACAAGAGCACAGGGACATCCACTATATGGTCCCATAGATAGCCAAATACAGTCTATGAGTGAGAATATGCAGGGCCGGATATACCTCTTTTCGTGACATAGGCAAAACAAATTTTTGGGCCCCCCTTCCCTATTAATATGTTAGGCTTAATATTACCACCCAAGCAAAAAAAAATGTTTCTTAATCAGTGCAAACCGTTACAGTGGTTTCTATCGCAATATGCGCTTGCGCACAGTCAATAAAAATCGAATGTAGCTCTTAATTTGTATGAGGAATGAGAAAGATCATTCCATTAATAGGCGCGGCGACGTGGCCACATAATAACCACTTCGGGAGTGCATTTCTCTAATAATTTTAACGGTTTGGAGTCACAACCACACATCAATACTGTTCAGATGATTATTTCAAGACATTTGAGCGAGTGAATACCTCATCCGAGTCTCTCAGCAGCGTTCAGCAGCAGCATCTACTAATAGCGAATCTTTAAGTTAAACTGCTTCAAGAACCTCGCAACTGAGAAATGTCTTTGCTTTTCAGCTGCAAAACTATTTTATTGATAAATTTGCAGGGCAGCACTGACAAGAAGTTTCTGTTCATGTCTCTGCACGTGTGCATGTCTGCACTGTGTGCGTCTGTGAGAGAGACTGGGAGAAAGAAAGCGTGATTTCCGTAGCTTACATAAAAAAGTTGGAAGACATGGAAATAGTTTGTCATTATTTACCCTATTGTTTGTTATATTTATTTGCTCAATGTCTTCTGGGGTTTTGGTTCTTTTACTGTTGTAGATAGCCCATAGTATAACAATAATATTATATATCTCTTCATTGTGTTTGGGCCCCCTTGGACGAGCGAACATAGGCACGTGCCTAGAATGCCTATGCGTAAATCCAGCCCTGAGAATATGTGTAGAGTGAGAAATAAATAAAAATATTGCAAGGTAACATACCAACAGGGCAGTCCTGTTTGTTGCAGGAATCAGTGTCCTTGGACTCCCCTGGGCATTTCTTGCCACCATACTGCGGATGAGGGCTGTTACACACGCGTGTTCGTGTCCTTGTTCCTCCCCCACAGGTGGCAGAGCAGATCGCCCAAGGAGACCATGGGCCCCAGGCTCCATCAACTACAAGACAAAGAGAATACAGTAAAAATCTGAATATAAAAGAGTTTACAGAGACAAATTATCAATTTAAATTGTTTAATCCAAGATCACACTATGCAAATCGGTATAATATAGTCTTAGCTTCATTTCACAAGACTAAGTTCAATACATAAATTAAGAAGTGCAAGGCTCCCAGTACTCACTCGGACAGGGTTTGGCTTCACATTTTTTAGTCTCTCTCCCGCTGCCCTCACAGTCCTTTCCTCCCAGCTGAGGAACAGGGGAGTTACAGTGGCGAATTCGCGTGATCTGTCCCTCTCCACACGTCACAGAGCATGACGACCAGGGGGACCACAAACTCCAACCACCATCTTGACGGACTATAATGAAAAGCAGAGAACTGGCATGGTTATCAAAAACAATGGTACATGCTGCCTTTGAGTGCTTGTGGAAGACTCTGCTCTTGAGTTTGGAAGTCATAATTACGATATGATGTGTGTCCATGTGAACTTTTTAAAAGTAGGGTATATTTCTCTCTTCTCTCTTACGCTTTATTGGCAAAGTCAAAGGGGTCATGAACTGAGAGGCCAAAATTCCCTTGATCTTTTGACATATAAGAGGTCATTCTACGTCTGATAAAAACATCCTGTAATTTTCAGAACTCAAAACTTTCTTGTGTCTATAAACAGCTTATATTGAAGCCAGTCTGCCAAAATAACAGGTTGTGGAATGTACCACTTTATGATGTAATAGTGTGGCTAAACACCACCCCCGCAGAGGAAGATCAACTCCTGCTTCTACATCACTGCCTGTTTAGCCCCACTCACTGACTTGTGCATGTAGTGTAAATAACGAAAGAGCCAAACACAGGTCTACACAGAAATCAAAAGATAAAGATGTTCCAAAAACAAAAAGATGCTGTGCAGTCTTAAACACAGTCTTATCATTGCATTCTTTCTGATCCCAACATTAGGAAAGAGAGGAAGAACTTTATTTTTAATGAAGAACCAGACCGCGTCAGTAAGAACTCGGTCCTTTGTTCACTTCATTTTACCATGGATGCAAACATAGTATACACGTATACAAACACGTATACAAACAAGGCACAATTCGACGTGGGATTTTCAGAAAGGCTGAAATTGAAAGATGATGCTGTGCCGACTATATTGGATCCGACAGTAACTGTTTTTATTACGTGATCACTATTGCGTTGTCTGTTAAATAGATCATTTGATATTTACTGAGTATTCTTGCGTTTTTAACCTAAATCACTGCAGCATCCATCTGTGAAGAATGTAGGCTGTCAAACATAAACAACTGCTAGCCAATCATAGCAGTGGGCGTCTACTTCTGAGTCTACAATCCACCACACCTATTCAAACAGAGCGTTTTGATGAGGGGGTTAAAAACAACAGAAAATAGCCTATTATAAATTATGATGTTTTTTGATGTAAAAATCTTGATAATATTATAAGTGGACCTCAAAGAACAGTACAAAATAAAAAGACTAAGGCAGTTCGGGACCCCTTTAAGGCGTTTTTTTACCCCTAATTCAACATACATTAGACCTGAATAAAGCTTTACTTGTATATATTATTAAAATAAGATAATATTGGTGTTTTCCAGCAAGATTTATCAACAGCACAGAAGTTGTACTGTAATATTCACAAGTAAAACTTAACCATGACTGAAACCAAACTGCCAATGGAAAGTTGGGGCTAAAACAAAATTGTGGAGGTGTTTATGTGCACTCATCCCATAAATACGATCATTCTAACATGACTTGAAGGCAGCGTTAAAGAAGCAAACAAACCCACACAAACAATTACATCTTTCATTTATATTAGTAAGTCCAGAGGCATGAGGTCCAGGAATGACGTAGGGCGGGACTGCCAATAAACTTGATGAAGCGATGACCACCTGGCCTACAATTCTGGCCCCATCACCTCATCGTCTCTTTGGGACTCAATAATCTGGCCAGTGGTGACACAAGGAGCATTAAGTGCGCCTCCTCACACACTGTCAGCTGTATTCTGTTCCCACGACCACATGGGTATACGGACTGACAATATGATGAGCAGAAAGACCGTGATTCATTTTATATAAATCTAAAAAATCTTAACATATGAATACTTATGGTTATTGTTGAGCGGTAATTGTAGCAAAGGCTAGTTTGTCCATTGCTGTCTAAGATACCAGCTGGTAACATTTGTCAGTTAAAAAAAAACATTTGAATCCACCGTAAACCAGAGTTAGCATTAGTACACCACAAAGAGCCATATGCCGCTCATTAAAACCTCACTGAGCATAAGCGATGAATACCAGCTCGTTCTCTCGCTGATGGAAAGGAGTTTATCTATTAGCACACGCTCCATAAATATTTACAACAGATGATGAAAGAAAACACCCATGTTGTTACAGAATTATCCAACTGCCACAAAATCAGGTCAGGAATGGAATGGCTTAAAATCACAGTTTGTCTAACGAACATCAGTTGAGTGATGTAACATTCAATTAGTAGTAACAACTGATTTGATGAAATGTAGGTAAGTGGGTGCTAGCCATTGTAGGATTACCACTTACTACTTGTGTGTCGTTCAGTCTACTGCCAATGCGAATGGTTGGCAGGGGCTTCTGCGGTTATTATAGTTGCTAAGGCCTTGCTTGAAATCAATGATTTTTGGTTGACCCACTTTAAAGGATTAATTGACCCAAAAATGAAAATCATCTCTCAGTATTTTCTTATGCTGTTTCAAACCCATATGAATTTACTTCTTCTGAAGAACATAAAAGGAAAAAAACTTGTCAAATTGTACTGGTTGCTCTTTTCCATTTTCAACTTTATAAAGGACAAAAAGCACCATAAAACAAGCATCATGAAAATGATCCATACAATTTATGCATCAGTGGGACATCAACAACGTTTTTTCCTGTTTACACAAATAATGATTAAAGGTGTGGATTATTGATGTATAAAGCTTTATTTTCATGCAGTTAATTTCCAAACTACTATGATAATTTCAACCACCAACATAATATGTTTCCAGATTCACAATAATCTGTTTCGGATAAAACTAAATTTGCTTTTAGCGCCACTCAGCATTGTTTGTGACACTTTCATTGTGCTTTTGCATCATTTTGAAGCTTAAAAGCATCAGACCTCACTCATGGTAATTGCATTAAAAGAGCAACCAGCACATTCTTCATTTATCTTCCATGGAAAAGTCATTCAAGTATGGAACGACATGAGTAAATCACCGAATTTTCATTTTTGGATGAATTATTCCTTCAAAAGCTCAAAAGAACAAAAACAACAGCCAAAATAAGTATATTTTCCAATAAAGATTTAGAGATTTTGGCTGGAACTAAACCGAGAACCAAAGTCTTGGTGAATCCGATTCTTTTTCTTCCATTTCCGTAATTTTTTACAGCTGTTTAGATATTGTGACAGCTGCATTTCAGATCTCTCTTTCTACTTCGTTTAGAACACAAACTCTTTCACTCTGGTCTGTGGAGACATTACAGATGAGTGCATTACTTTTATTTATCACAATTATCTCTGATGTGCTGATACACCTGAAACAAATTAGTGAGAGAACAAACTGTGCACTTGCAGTTATGGTGTGACCTACCACATTTCTTAAGGTCACGAGCAACAGGATTGAATTCAATACCACTTAAACCTCTGTTATGTGGTTTTCTTCCAAGGTTTCAGACTTTATGGACAAAACAGACAGGAAAATGGTGTCCAAAATGTCTCTATATGACCAAAGAACAGGTGTTGAAAGAAAGTGTGCAGTTTATAACAGTCAAACAAAGACTGGCTGTCTCACCACGACTATCGCATTTTCCCAGGTTGCATCTGCGGGTTTGGATGGAGGGGCCACTGCAGGGGTTACTTGTGGCATCACATGACCTGCCTCTTTGCTGGGTGCCTGTTCCACATGTAACGGTACACTCCGTCCATTCAGACCAAGGCGACCAGCCATCTTCGCTGTCTTTAGCTGTACACACATAAATGTACAAGCACATTTAGCACTGCTAACTTTAGGCACAATTCACCTCATTCTAACCCCACCACACCCATCATGGTGCTCCTTGTTGCTAGTATATTTAAAAAGCAAAGGCAACATTGTTCTTTGCTTCTGATGTTTTGTAGCTCAAGTTATACATGACATCATCTTTCTCAACCCACTTCAGGGCATGGGAACATACAGTAATGCTTGTTACTCATGGATAATAAAAATTTGTGGTTGGCAAACACAAGCAGTTTTAAAACAATAACAGTTCTGTACCATAAAATGAGCGAAAAGCTTCTCTGCAAAGCTGGCCTGTATAAGCTTCCGTTCAACCGTTTGGGGTCGGTAAGATGTTTTTCATGTTTAAAAAAAGCCTTATATGTTCACCAAGGCTGCATTTACTTGAACAAAATACAGTAAAAACAGCAATATTGTGAAGTATTCATTTAATATAATGGTTTTCTATTTTAATACAGTTTAAAATTTAATTTATTTCTGTGATGGCAACGCTTAATTTTTAGCAGTCATTACTCCAGTCTTCAGCATCACATGATCCATAAATCATAATAATATGCTGATTAGCTGCTCAAGAAAGATTTCTTATTATTATTAGTTGAAAATGGCTGTGCTTGGGAGTGTTTTTCATTATTCATTGATGAACAGAACATTTGAAGAATATAATTTATTTGAAATAGAAATCTACTTTCTAACAGAAACGTATGTGTGCATCTGCCCCAAGACATGAATTTTAGGGAAATCCACTGGTATAAAACTAGCATGGACAATTAAAAAAAAACATTTCCACACAAGGTTAGCATGAGAAGCATCCCAAGTTGGCTTTGATGTAAAATTCAGGTATTTAAATTACAATTCACACAAATTATATTAGCAAATAATTTTTTTTTTTTGGGGTCGGTAAGATGTTTTTCATGTTTAAAAAAAGCCTTATATGTTCACCAAGGCTGCATTTACTTGAACAAAATACAGTAAAAACAGCAATATTGTGAAGTATTCATTTAATATAATGGTTTTCTATTTTAATACAGTTTAAAATTTAATTTATTTCTGTGATGGCAACGCTTAATTTTTTAGCAGTCATTACTCCAGTCTTCAGCATCACATGATCCATAAATCATAATAATATGCTGATTAGCTGCTCAAGAAAGATTTCTTATTATTATTAGTTGAAAATGGCTGTGCTTGGGAGTGTTTTTCATTATTCATTGATGAACAGAACATTTGAAGAATATAATTTATTTGAAATAGAAATCTACTTTCTAACAGAAACGTATGTGTGCATCTGCCCCAAGACATGAATTTTAGGGAAATCCACTGGTATAAAACTAGCATGGACAATAAAAAAAAAACATTTCCACACAAGGTTAGCATGAGAAGCATCCCAAGTTGGCTTTGATGTAAAATTCAGGTATTTAAATTCCAATTCACACAAATTATATTAGCAAATAATTTTTTTTTTAAATTTCAGACAGCGCATCTCTAGATTGAATGTGCATACCCTGTAGACATGATGTGAAAATGAGAGTGTGAATATTAGCAATGTGTCAGAAATGTTACTCACGCAGACACACTGGACAGCATTCACCATCTAGGAAAGTGGGGCTGGCACAGGATACTGGAGGACATGAGATCTGATGGCATACGATCTTTGATTCCTTTAACATAAAGTCATGAAGCATAAAGAGTCAGAACAAAAGCAGACTGCCATTCGCTCTTTCTCTCCCATTCATCATACGTCACAGTTCTTCCTACCTGACAGGTACACTTGGTGCAGCTGTCCACAACCCAGTCCTCCTTATCCTCAAAGAGACGGCCGTCTTGCCAGCACATGCGCTTGTCTTTGATGTTCTTCATGTTCCCCAGCACCTCCTTCATCACGGTGTTCTCCTCAGTCTAACCGACAGATGCAAGCAAGATAGATGGACAACTGATCAATGGGAGGCAATACTTCTGTCAATGTCTTCCACATGTAAATAAATAGAGGTGATTTTAACTGAAAGGGAATGAGCGCACTTCTGTATAGAAGGGGATTTATGTCCTTGACCCCAAAGAACAGGAAGCTCTGCCCTAGGAAATCTGGGATGATTTTCTCATTGTGACCTCTTGACCTGGGAAATAACTTTGCATTTTCTGCTATCAAATTGCCACGCTTTGGTTGATTTCCAGTGTTAACCTGTGGAAAATGATGAAGAACTTTGTGCTTCTTAAGGATTTTCATGTACACTACCGTTCAAATGCTTGGGTTCGGTAAGATTTTAAAAACAAGTTTTTGAGTTTCTTATGCTCACCAAGTATGCATTTATTTGTAAAAACAGTAATACTGTTAAATATTATACTACAATTTAGAACGGTTTTCTATTTCAATATATTTTAAAATGTAATTTATTTCTATATACCCCAATTGACATTTCTGGTTGACCACCATGCTTGGGGTCATTTGCGTAAATTTTCTCCAGATTAATGGAGGACAGGGGACAATAAATCAAGAGCCATGTTGTTACCTCCAGAGGTTTCTTTGAGACTCATGCAGGGTTAGCAGCTTTTTAGAGACTGTTGAACTCGTTCAAATCTCTTGGGGTTTTCAGTCAACGCTGGGAAAATGAGTGTGTGCGCGTGTCTGTTTCAGCGACTTTCTAGGCAGGCTTTTGTGCAGTTCACTTTAACTTTTATTTAGCAATACGTGGCACTCCTAAACTGGGGCACTAGAGATTTTATAGAGACCTCTGTACTGGCATCCTAACGCTCAGCAGCTGGCATGTATCCGTGTTGGCAATGGAAATGGAAGCCTTTTTGACTGCACATACTGTATCCTATGCATACTTATTCAATTATAATTAAAAGGAACTGAAGCAGCAGTGCTAGAGAAACACTCACACCCTCACATCTCAAGACAAGGCTTAGTTTTGTCACGGTCTAAAACTTAGGACTTATTCCAGCACAAAAGTCAGCCAGCTCTAGGGATGAGTTTATAATAGACTCAAAAGTCTTCTCTGCATTAAACTGTAATCCAGCAACGTTTTTTTTAATCAAATATCAAATTTTATATTGAAATTTTTTTCCCCATTATAATGTAGCCTACCAATGCAGTGAAACCTCCTGTCCTCCCCTGCAGTGACGTCTTCGCGTCCAAATTCCGAGCCAAAGTCGCTGAGAGGGGGAACATTGAGAGAGGTGGAGAGAAACATGCTTGCCTCGCGCAAGATGCGACAGATGCTTTAGACTCGCGAATACAACCACTCACTGTCAGACATAATGTAAGTTATTATACAAATACTTTTCTAAACAAATCTTTGTTTACATACATTTAACAATATTTACAAATAATAACTGTCATTTCTAGCTACTCGTTTAAGAACCCAGCAACATTCAGCACTTCAGCAACATTGTGGTAGTAAAAGAGCAACGGACTTATCACAGGTTGAGAATTAATTCAAGTGAAGTAATTAAACTTCACTTTTAGTTGCTTGGAATTGTTTACTGTGTATGGCCCCTTGTGTAATAAACGTGACTTATATTTCTTCTCGCCAACAAAAACAGTTCGAAAATATGACAAAACAATTTAGTTTGTAGCCTACCCCCAAACAGTTCGAAAATATGACAATATTTCTTTCGAAACCAAGAAACTCGCAGACTAACAACTGTTCTGGAGCCGCACATATGAGTGGAGCGGAGCCTGACAGGGATTCCCCCGCCGCTCAAAGTGTTCTGTAACCGCTCGGCTACCGATCCACTCCGGATTTTCTTTTTCACACTGCCGTAAAAGAAACCCCGCTCGAGCGATCATGAAGAGAGAAAAAATAGGAAAGCGACTTCGAGAAAACTGTTCCTAGTTGGTGGTAATATCATGATACAACTCTGCTTTCCTCTATTAGCATAACATCAAGTTTATGCTTATTATCAGGATTATTTGGAGTGTGCTACCAGATTTAATTTTTGAAAAAGAAAATGCATTCATTTGATCAAAAGTGACAGTAAATAATAATTTATTATTATTATAATAATAATTGTCGTGGCCGCATCACCACCTCGGGTGTGCATTATTTTTCTAATAATTCAATGGTCCGTAGTCAATTATTCCTTACATAAAGTTATTCAGGAAAACATATTATTATATTAATTATTCTATTATGATTACTGTTATGGTAAAGTCAGACTTTCAAAAAATACATGAATACCAGTCCAACGTAAAATGTACATTGTGCATATTTTTTTAATATATAAATTGTTTGAATATATTTGTTCATTTGTTTGTAAATTAAGGAAAGATTTTTGCCATTCTGGACGCACACTTTGGAAATAGTAGTTATCCCCAAAAAGGGGATAATTTATGGCTTCTTTGGTGCATGTGTCTGGAAAGTCTGTCGAAAATCCGGTGTGTGTGTCAATACAAAATATCTCATATATTTCACTAGTTGAAGGATTCCAGGAATTTTAGAGGTTTGCATGGTTTCAAACAATGGTGCTAAAATACGTTATGCAACGAAATGTTGTTTCCCAAGAACCCAGAAAGAAAGACAAACCAAGGATGACTTGATATCTTATGTTCATAAACTACCAATATCCAAGTTAGAGACAAACATATAACTCTCCATGTCACAATGGTAATTCTAATTCAGTGCACAAGAAAAGATATTGCGTGACAAGACTTAATCATTTGAGAAAATTGGTTTGTCTTAGATATTGTGCCATCTTTCAAAAGATTTCTTCTGGAAGTACCACTTGGCCAATTCAAAATGCTTATTTTGCCATTTAATAGTAAGAGTCTGTTGGTCTCATGTGGTTCCATTCAAGCCCCAGAGAGTGATATTTCATCCAGAGCTGAGCAAACATGCACGCTATCAAAACACATCACAGCTGAACATATTGAATATCACTTGGGATGTTGACATTAGTTCTACCAGTTTCCATACGCTGAATGAGTGCGTTTCAAAACTGGGTTAGTGTGACATGGACAGGATTTCCCTCCAATTTATCTCTAGTCCCATAATATTTCTCTATACACTGGTGCCTCTGTCATGATAATTCTGTCATCTCTGTGGCGATTTCTGCAGCATCTTCATGTTAGTCCATTCTTGTGCACCCAAGAGGCCACCTAACCTTTGCATAAATCAATTTGTAATATACGTACATCTTCGCTTGTTTTCACATATATAAACCTTTTTTATTTAAACCTCACTGAGTTTCTTCAATTAAAACAATGGTTTAATGTATGCTGAGGTTATGTAAGCCAGACTCCTTTAACCTGTGTTTTATTACCATTGTTCTACCTTCAGAATCTGTGGTATTCAAAAAAATACTTATTGCTTATTTGATAGCAGGTTACATAAGTTGTGAAGAACCCACAGGAGGTGGAATGTTCCATTATGTGTTGGAGATGAGTGTCAGAGCAGAAATGGAGGAATCTTACCAAAGCACAGATAAATAGACTTCTGATTTCATGCTGCTGAATATCCATCTGTCAAAATCACACAGTGTGCCATAAAACTAACCTAAAGTGCCTCATAAGGAACTCTTTACATAATGTTGGACTGTAAAATGGACCTTTTCAAGATATTCTCAGGGGGAAAGAATTGTCTCTTTGAACAGTCACAGAAAAGTGGTCTGCTGAGTAGCGTTATCTGAATCATGAACGAATTGTTCATTTAAGTTGGATCTTTTTAAGGATTCAGTTGAACAAACAGTTGAGCAAAACTGTTGACATCTTCACGAATCGGACTGAATCTCGCTGACTCACTGAAACTAGAACAATTCATAATCTGATATGCATTAATGGATTTGGATTGAACCAATTTTTCACTGATATGGTGGAAACTGTGAAAGTTACTTTAAAAGCATTTTATTTAAGTGTGAATAAACCTTTCAGATAAGAAATTAGATTAGAGATTAAAATTAGTAGTTTAATGTAAATGAAAATTGTATTTCAGTTATAAATTAAATGTATGTTATAATGAAACCATGGGAGATAATAAATTCAAATATTATTAGAATTAATACAATTGTATTAACATTTTTTTTACATTATAACATTATAAATAGCTTACACAGGACTTTACGCTGAAACTGATTCTTAAACTTTTTGAATGAATCGATTCACAGTAATGATTCGAACTTCCCATTACTGCTGCAAAATTAATGAAACATCTATCAGCACAATGCAGAAAACTCATGTAGCTACATGGAAATTCAAAGAGTTGCATGACAATTCATTTTTAGCAAGGCTTTAATCTTCCAGTTGCAGATTATATATCACTTACTAGCTCATAATAAATCTGTGACACTGTAAGCTTGCATTTTCTTGCATGCACGAATCCTTTAAAGGGTTAATTAACCAATAGGGGAACAGCTGTTCAGCATTTTCCAATTATATGCAGTATGAGACACAAAGGAGTCAAGATGATTGGTCACACTTGTGGCTCATGATGCTGAATGCATCTGAATGCCATCCAGTTGTTGATTTCCTTTTTCTTCTGCACAGAAACCAAACCATGCCTGAAGAAAGTTACTGTATTTACGACGAACAATAGCATTATAAAATAAATCTTTGGAGTTGGAACTTTCTGACTCTGTTTTAAACAAAAAGAGGCAAAGAGAGAAAGTTAGCAAGACAGAGAGAGTGAGAGAATAGGCCGGTTTGGGAAGGAGGAGCTCTGGCCCTGGGTCCCTGGGCACAGAAGGTGCTGCAATGCTGCATTACTAACAGTCTGAATGGGAAGCACCTCTCATCTTCATTTCCTTTTTCTCTCACCCCCACCCCCCTAAAAAAACTATCCAGTCTACAACACAAATGCAAGACATACATGATCCTCTGTCTCTCCTTCTCAGACTTTGAAGATCCAATGCGAAAATCCTCACTACTTCCTGTCTTATTTAGTTTAAATCGTGGTATTCATGTCAGATGCATACCAGTATTCAGCTGCACTCCTTCAGTGTCAAAGAGTTCAGTTTCATGATCAATTTTGGTTTGAAGAATGGTTGAAGAATAAATGGCTCTTAAATGTTCATCTCTCTACGAATATCTATGAATATCAAGTCTATAAAATGTATGTAAACATATATGTCAACAGCCATTTTTTCAGTGCATTATTTATTATTTATTAATTTTATTGTTACCATACACACACACATACACACACACACACACACACACACACACACCACACAAATGATTTCTTCAGCCATTCTTTGGGGTGGTTGAGGTGCTATATAGCACCACTACCGTATAAAGAACCTGTTAAGCCCCTGTATAGTTCTTTAAAAGTTCTCTAACTCTCTCTTAGTTTAGTCAGGGAAAGGATTCAAAATGACATTAAAATACAGTGCATTTCCTGAAGAGAACATGGTTCTCAACCTTTTTGCCCCCAAGGCCCCCTATAAGGTAATATTCCAGGGCCCCCACACGAGACTTTTTGACATCAGAAAAGCATAAAAGTGATTCAAAACAGCTTTTGCCATTGTAGTAAACTCCCATTCATAGAGAGTGGAGCAACAAAGCTAAAATCTAAGGAGAAGAATGGGGTTCCTCCTATAGTTTTACATAGCAGCATTTGAAAAAGGAATAAAATCTTACATAAATCAGTCTAATGTTATATGAATAAACCCCTCCATAAAAACCTTCAGAATATATATATGCCAAGTTTTGTCCTGAAACTCTATTTGGCGCAGGCTGATGGGTCCTGATTATATTCACAGCATTAAACTACTTCGCACAAGCTGATTGTTGCATATGCAGAAAATAAGCTTGCTGCTTTATATTTAGAGTTCCTCTGAAAGCCTCCACCTTCCCCAGCTCCACCTGTACAGATCTGCTGTGTGTTATTACAGTAAATATGCTATTTGTGCAGCAGCAGTATGTCTTAAATACTCACAGCACCATATCAGCATATGTATTGGCAGTAGCAAGTTCCTGTACTTGCTTTGCAGCAGCAATAATCTACTACAACAGCAATATTTTGCTTGCCTGTATGTCTAGTGTTCATATTTTCCTCCAATTAGGCAAGAAGAAGAATTCTTAAATGTTTATAATTCTTTATGACTGACATTAAAGAAAATAATTCATATCTTTGAAAATTACATTTTACATTGTCTATTCACGGCTTCTTTTTAAAGTTCAGTATGTTTTTTCATTGTCTCAGAATTGGATGTTAGAACTGACAAGTAGGAAAAACTTGTATGTTGTTGGAGAGAATCTGACACGTTTAAAAAATATTTTCTGGCAGAGGTCACATAATCAAATGACTTACAAGAAACATCCCGCAGCTGCCTTCCGCATTCACTTTCCCTCGTAATATGGACAATACAAATAAAAAGAACAGAAATGTTCTTTGTAATTGAGTCTTGAAGTCTGAGAGCTTGATGACCTAACCTCACACAACTCAATGCAAAACCACCCTAAACTAACATGCTATTATTTGAAAAGAGCAATAAAGAATCTAAGGGTCTGACTGTTTTCTCTTACAGGGGATCCAAAAATCTGAGACCACATTGAAAGGCTGGATTGTTTTTCATTTAAACCTGGAAATAACGGAAACCTAACGTAATAGTTCATCCAAAAATGAAAAGTCTGTCATCATTTACTCACCCTCATGTCATTCTGAAACTATGTTTTTTTTGTCCATAGAATGAAAATCAATGGGGTCAAATACAGTTTCCACATTAATTTCTAAAGGTTAAGTGTAAATCTAAGTGTCAAAGATAGCATATGTCAAATGTTTTTATGATTTATAAAACATCAATGGACCTCAGGACAAATATGATAAATGAAATGATAAAATGACATCTTTAAAGTCTGGTGGTCTAACACACCAACGTGCTCATGATAATTCGTATGTATTTTACGTAAAATGTGGTTCTATAAAACGTACATTTACTTACGTTTTTACGGGCACTAAAACGTACAAATACTGACGTGTTTTCAGCATTTTAACGTACAAAACTGACGTATTGACCACACCTAAAAATGAATCCTTATGAATATTGAAATCCCGGCATTAATTTTATTAGTTTTTAGTTGTCATATGAATGAACTTGTTTTCAATTGCATTATTAAATAGTTTACTTATGAAATTATAACATTTCGTTTTGTTGTGATTTCTGCTGCCAGCTCGTCCAAGAATATGCCTACGTAATTTTAAACACGACTTCACTTTAAACCTTAAAATAAATAACATTTCTGCAATCGTTTAACCTTTACTTGTCATGTAATGTTTACTTTGCCAGCCATGGGCCACAAAAGGCGTTTTCTCCGACATGCTGTGACTGACAATAGAACTATAAAATACACCAAAAACGCAACATAATTATGAAATGAAACCATTTTATTAGTGCGCTGTAATCCAAATCTTCCGAATCCATACGACTGCGAGGAACAGACCCAAATCCAAGCCTTTATTTGGCGATCTTCTTCTACATCCCGAGCAGCGAGTCCAGTGACCGTGAGCAGCAAAGCCCGCGCTGAGCCTGACTGACGCACGCTTTACAAATTCAAATGTTGCCGCTTCATTGATAAAATGACAAAAATGCATTGATATTAATATCTAAATGATATAAAAGATACGTAAATATTTTTACGTTTTTTAGCTAAAAATACGTAGCGATTTGTACGTTTTAAACGTTGAAATACGTCTAAATTGTACGCTTTAGCATGACTTTGTTCTGACTTCCCACATGTCAAGTTCAGCAGCTGCATCCATCTGTTCCTAATTTCAGTGTCAGTCACTGTCTGCAGGGAAAGCAAGCAAAACTGCCTGATCCAGTGTTCCGTTTGGCCGTCTGGCGATCATTTTATCAATGTAACCCAGCAGCTAGACATCAGAGTTCAGACGGTTCTCAGAGTTCTCTCCAAAGCGTCACATGCAGCATAAAGCTAAAATATCAGAACTGGACTTTGTTAAAACTGACAAGCAGTAAATATTTTATGTTGGTGGAGAGAATCTAAAAGCGAGAGTCTTAAAAATATTTTGTGGCAGAGGTCATGCAATCAAATGACTTCAGTTACGAGAAACGTCTCACAGCTGCATTCTGCGTACACAGACCGTAGTTTAGTACACCATATGCTTGATATGAATAATAATAACTGAATCATTTTATTTGTGCTGCTAGTGAAAGTCTTGAACTTCCTGGGACTGATGACCTAACCTCAGAGGGTTCATTTACACCCTAAGGTAAAAGAACCTTATATAACGTTTTCTTTTTTGTCTTATTTTCCAGTAAAATATTTAAACAGCCTTATATAAGATATATTCCTAAATTAAATGGTAAAATTATATAGGGATACAAAAAATATTATATATATATATATAAAATAAAAATAAAAACTTTGGACTTTGTTTGCAAGATAAGAAAAAAAAATCAGATTAGTGAGATTTAAACTCAGAAGTCTGTCTTTTTCTCTTGCAATTCCTATTTACATCTAAGAATTTTTCTTTTTTTTTTCATTTCTCCCACGGAATAAAAAAATGGTATTATGATTTTTTTTATTTCACAATTATTACTTTTTCTTGAGTTTATATCTTGCAATTGTAAATTAGAAACTCACAATTCTGTCTGAATTGTAAGATATAAACTTAGAATCGCAAGAAACAAAGTCCGAATTGTGAGATAAAAAGTCGCAATTAACTTTTTGTTCATTTATTTTTTATTCTGTGATGGAAATTGGCTTCCATATAGGCAAAAAACACAAAACTACTTAAGAAAATAACTTCTGCAGAGCAAACTAACATTGAAATTGAACTAGCAGTTGCATATCTCACACATGAAAATAAGCTAATGAACTAATGCCTTTAAAAAGTAAAGAAGTTGTTCCTGGCAGAGTCATGCATATACAAACCCACACATCGATGTGTCTTTCTCGCATCATTAATAAGTGCAGACCTCCTTTGATAAAGTGCTCCTCACTCTCCTGCATCATATCTAAAATAAATGAATTCCATCCTGTACTGACAGAATGAAGGAACATCCGTTGAATGAACTTACAGATATAAGGCTAATGTGGGAAAGTTTATTCATTACCCTTGAGTCTGTTAACTGGTGAGGGAAATAAAGCACCAAAATATGTTTTACAAATCATAAAGACTTGGACCAATCTTTCAGGCCACTGAGGTGGAGTCAGGTTTAATTTATAGTGTAAATTTAAGTCTATAAATGGATTGAAAATGCCAACTAAGCAAAGAACAACAAAATTGTATATGAAAACAGAGGTTATGAACAACTATCAAGAACAGGTTTATGTCTTTTTGTTTAATCTTTTTATTATTAATAATTGTACTAAGTTACATTGGCTGCTGTAATAAGAACAACATTGTGGCCAATTCAGTAATCTCAATTTATTCTCCATTTGTTTTTTTGACAGCTCATTTCACACATCGCCAAAGCAAGTTTTCAGCATCCTGTCATAAACTTGGAGTCGTTAGGAGCATATTTGTAAAAACGAGGTCTCTGAAAGTAGCTCACACACAGACTTCACCAGAATTTGTTATTCACAGAAACAGACTATCATGAGGTAGTTAAGTGCATCCATATTTGACATCACTCTGTTTACCATTAGAAGTGCACAGCTTCTTTGTTTAGGAAAAGCAGCCAAACCCAATTAGAGAGAAGTTGAAGCGTTATTGTTTTTCTTTAATTCAAAAGTAGAGATCAAACATAAACCACTAGAAAACTGCCTCAGCTATTGCCTGAAGTCATATGGGGTGAAAGTATTTTCCTGTAATGACTCATAACAATGAACAAAAACTGCTGAATTGTTTCCATTCACATTTAGAACTTGCGGCAAAATAAAACATTAAAAAAAATCTACTTTTCTTTAGTTTTATCTTGGTATTTCATACACTTTCAAAACAAAAAATGTGACCCACAGTACATTGTCATTTCCAAAGGAAACAGAAAATGCAGCATAAAAATGAATGCTATAGGTGGATACGATACATATCTTGGCATTTTTATGCAAATCTATTATTTGCTGTACATCAATACAGTTAAATATTAAGATATAGCATTAACAATCAAGAGAGTCAATATGAACTGTTGCAAAATGTGCTTTGCTAAACATAACTCTATGGGATAGTTGCTAAATGGGCAGAGAACAGAATGACCTCAGAAAAGTTATTGATGCAGAAATGCTGCCAGGACACCACCCATCATTAAAACTCAACATTCTTCTCTATCACTTATTTGAAGATCTCTTGGCGCCAGATAGACACAATACATGTATTGCTTTCAGATGAGCATCCCATCTCTGATCATGTTAAAATGTAATTTGTTCCTAAAAAACAGATTGGTTAGGTTTTAGTTTGAAAGCCCAAACCATACAGTATGTATTAAACCTGTGCAAATGATTCACGCAGAAATGCTTAAAGTACAGAGATCACTCAAACTTTGTTTAGTATTGTCAGTCTCGGGTATGCTGTCTATTTTTGTTTTTGTAAAAGTAATACCAGTGCTCCAGCCTACGACTAAAATAGTAGCAAATGCAACCAGAAATACAAATTTGCAATCATTTAAAAAGTTTAAAATCTTACATTGACTTGGCATTGTCCACACTAACCTTTTCTCTTTGTTTTGGCCGTTCGTCCACACTAAGATGGCATTTTTGTTAACAAAAACAAAGTTTTTTTAAAAATGGTCTCCAAAAAATACATCTGAAAATGCAGTTTTCATGCTGTAGTGTGGACTGTGAAAATGGAGGTATTTGAAAATGACGACGCATGTTTAGTCGTGACTCGTGACATAAACATACAATGTTATCTATATAGTCTCTTTTGTATTGTGTCTGTTGTATGCTATTCACTTTCACACTATTGCTAAAGATATGTGACCCTGGACCACAAAACCAGTCTTAAGTAGCACGGGTTTGTAGCCATAGCCAACAATACATTGTATAGGTCAAAATTTTAGATTTTTCTTTTATGCCAAAAATCATTAGGTTAAGATACAAGATATTTTGTAAATTTCCTACCATAAATATATCCAAACTTAATTTTTGATTAGTAATATGCATTGCTAAGAACTTCATTTGGACAACTTTGAAGGCAATTTTCTCAATATTTATATATATTTGGATAATTCACCCAAAATGAAAATTCTACGTTCTTCATGTTGTTCCAAACCTGTACAACTTCCTTCCTTCTGTGGAACACAAAAGAAGATACTTTGAAGAATGTTGGTAACCAAACAGTTTTGGATGCCCTTGACTTCCATAGAATGAAAACGTAACACATAATGATGACATTATTGCAATATTTGCACACTGTATTGCAAGGAGTCTCTCTTTACATACTGAATCATGAGTTGTCTTGTCTACATATATTTAGTCATTTATAGCCCTCATCACTCTACTATTGATTGTGGTGAGACTGAAAGATAATGGGAAGTGGCTCTGGTGTACAGCCTAAAACATAAACTCACCTAAAAACGATCTCCTTCCATCCACTTTCATTCAAAGCAAAGCAAGGGGAGGACCTTGAAAATAAATCATTTGGGGTCTCAAATTACTGTAAAGTACATTTTATACAAAATAAGCCATTCTAAAAAGAAGATTTACAATCTACTTTATTATCACTTTGCTGCAAATAATATTGCACATCAAATAAACATATGAACCTGTGCATAAGCATAGTGTGTGTACAGTATGTGTATCAGCGCATGAGAACATGTTGCTATGTAAAGCTCAATGATCTTTTGTCTGAGGGTGCATCTTTGGCTTCGCGGTTGAGGGCGTGAGCATGTTGTCACATCTGTAGTTTGTCAGTGGCAGCTGAAATGATGAAATCACAGATCCCGTCCATGATGTAGGTCTCAGAGGTGGCACGCCAGCACAGTAATCTCAATGTGACTGATGTAAGACTTTCATTAGTCTGCAGCATCTGTGAACTTGAGGTAAGAACTGAGCCGTTGGGGTAGATCCCACACTTAAGGGAGGAGAGATTCGGGCCGGATGAAACAAAGCCAGTTTTCCTTCAAGTGTTCCAGTCAACAGCTGTGAACAAAAAAAAAAAAGACTTCACTCATGAAACATCATGTCACTGCGTGAATAAGTTCATGATAAAACTGTCTATTCTATCTATGAGGTCTTAAATGATTCAAGTGAACTTAAGTGCTTGTTTGCAGTTATTAATTCCAAAAGTGCCATTTAACAATCAATGGCATAGTTCAGGCAATTCCGTAATCCAATATTGTCGCAAGCCACAGACAAAACAGAAACATTACATTTCATAACAACACATCTGACATCCTAATGATGGGGTAAAAGGATCGATGGTTTTCATTTATTTATATTTACCAATGAAAATTTTCTGAAACTTTTATGTCCTGCACTTTGAATTGTGCTCTCCTGAAGACAATTAGCCATTTAGTTATGAAACCCCATTTAATCAGAAGTTTGTTTACTGGAATCAAACCAAATCTGGATTTTTATGTTTCAACAGACACAAATCAGAAGCAAAACTTCAGAAGTGTATCGTGACACGCAGTCCCGCAGGGTGAAGGATCTAACCACCATAAGGTGCCTGGAGGGTTTTAGAAGAATTACCTTATGGCTTTTACAGAGTGACATGAAACTGTCTTGGCAGCGGTCCGGAGTGGGTTCTGAACAGAGAATGTCTCATACCTGCATTTACAGACACAGTAAAGTATTTTGAAAGACATTTGAAAGGCAAAATGAATTTGTCTCTGGGCTTATATTATCTGGTCTGGTAAAAAACATATTTGTGACCCTGGACCACAAAACCAGTCTTAAGTCGCTGGGGTATATTTGAAGCAATAGCCAAAAACACATTGTATGGGTCAAAATTATTGGTTTTTCTTTTATGTCAAAAATCATTAGGATATTAAGTAAAGATCATGTTCCATGAAGATATTTTGTAAATTTCCTACTGTAAATATATTAAAACTTAATTTTTGATTAGTAATATGCATTGCTAAGAACTTCATTTGGACAACTTTAAAGGTGATTTTGTCAGTATTTAGATTTTTTTGCACCCTCAGATTCCAGATTTTCAAATAGTTGTATCTCGACCAAATATTGTCCTATCCTAACAAACCATACATCAATAGAAAGCTTATTTATTCAGAAAAATTGACCCTTATGACTGGTTTTGTGGTCCAGGGTCACATTTAGTTCCAGATGTTTTCAGTATCAGAGAATTTGATCTGAGAATGATTAGAGATAAAGCATCTCCATATAGCAAATGCTTTGTCAGTGCAGTCCCCTTTCAGAATATATTGATATATCGAAGCGTTTCATTGTTCCTCCAGTTTAATTTCATAACAGTGTGTTTAAACTACTGTAGTCAGTGAGATGTTTACATCCATGCAAAATCATTGTACTTGTACTTTAAAGCAGTACATACACAAGTATAATGATTTAAGAACTGGTATACATGCATATTATCTATGTTAGCACACTTTTTGAGCAAAACTACATGATTTTTTCCAATCTCAAAATTACTTGGTGTAGATTTAAAAATATATATATTTTCTAGAGACTACACTCACAATTTCTAACAAATGTATTTTAAATAATATGATTATAGACTTTTCCTTGACTTTTACAGATCATTCTAAATAATTCGATTTCTTGGCTTCACCAGGCCTAAAAACAATAATTTTCTCCAAGATGTCCAGGTTTTTCATGAAGGTGGAGACCTTGTATCATGCCTAAAACAAACAAGGTGTGATTTGTGTGTAATTTGAATAAACATTCAACTATTCACACTTGAATATAACAAAAACCATTTCAGTATGAAAAAAATGATTTATTTTAAGGTCCAATTCTCACTATTAACTAACTATCAACTATGACTTTTGCCTCAACAAACTCCTAATTTGCTGCTTATTAATACTTAGTAAGGTAGTTGTTAAGTTTAGGTATGGGGTCAGGTTAAGAAATCTAAAATATGGTCATGTAGAATAAGGCATTAATATTAATATTTTTTGTAAATTTCCTACTGTAAATATATTAAAACTTAATTTTTGATTAGTAATATGCATTGCTAAGAACTTCATTTGGACAACTTTAAAGGTGATTTTGTCAGTATTTAGATTTTTTTGCACCCTCAGATTCCAGATTTTCAAATAGTTGTATCTCGACCAAATATTGTCCTATCCTAACAAACCATACATCAATAGAAAGCTTATTTATTCAGAAAAATTGACCCTTATGACTGGTTTTGTGGTCCAGGGTCACATTTAGTTCCAGATGTTTTCAGTATCAGAGAATTTGATCTGAGAATGATTAGAGATAAAGCATCTCCATATAGCAAATGCTTTGTCAGTGCAGTCCCCTTTCAGAATATATTGATATATCGAAGCGTTTCATTGTTCCTCCAGTTTAATTTCATAACAGTGTGTTTAAACTACTGTAGTCAGTGAGATGTTTACATCCATGCAAAATCATTGTACTTGTACTTTAAAGCAGTACATACACAAGTATAATGATTTAAGAACTGGTATACATGCATATTATCTATGTTAGCACACTTTTTGAGCAAAACTACATGATTTTTTCCAATCTCAAAATTACTTGGTGTAGATTTAAAAATATATATATTTTCTAGAGACTACACTCACAATTTCTAACAAATGTATTTTAAATAATATGATTATAGACTTTTCCTTGACTTTTACAGATCATTCTAAATAATTCGATTTCTTGGCTTCACCAGGCCTAAAAACAATAATTTTCTCCAAGATGTCCAGGTTTTTCATGAAGGTGGAGACCTTGTATCATGCCTAAAACAAACAAGGTGTGATTTGTGTGTAATTTGAATAAACATTCAACTATTCACACTTGAATATAACAAAAACCATTTCAGTATGAAAAAAATGATTTATTTTAAGGTCCAATTCTCACTATTAACTAACTATCAACTATGACTTTTGCCTCAACAAACTCCTAATTTGCTGCTTATTAATACTTAGTAAGGTAGTTGTTAAGTTTAGGTATGGGGTCAGGTTAAGAAATCTAAAATATGGTCATGTAGAATAAGGCATTAATATGTGCTTTATAAGTACTAATAAACAGCCAATATGCTAGTAATATGCATGCTAGTTAATAGTGAGAATTGGTACTTGAAATACAGTGCTTAGTACAAAATCTTATTGTTGCTTATTTTATGAAGATATTTAAGTATTTCAGTGAAAAATATTAGAGTTGGATCAGATGCATTTTGTTGTGTGGAAGAATCCAGAAAGAAGTTTCCATCATAAAATCTACATAAAAAATTATGAGTTATTAGGGAAGAATTCCCTTTCCCATGCATCCAGATCTTCTTTTCATTGAGTGTTTCTACCACAGCAGTATACTTCAGCCTAAATGGTTTTACAAGCAACTTGACGAAAAATCAGAATGCAAAATATCATACTTTTTGATGCAGGTTTCTAACAAATGTATTTTAAATAATATGATTATAGACTTTTCCTTGACTTTTACAGATCATTCTAATAATTCGATTTCTTGGCTTCACCAGGCCTAAAAACAATCATTTTCTCCAAGATGTCCAGGTTTTTCATGAAGGTGGAGACCTTGTATCATGCCTAAAACAAACAAGGTGTGATTTGTGTGTAATTTGAATAAACATTCAACTATTCACACTTGAATATAACAAAAACCATTTCAGTATGAAAAAAAGGATTTATTTTAAGGTCCAATTCTCACTATTAACTAACTATTAACTATGACTTTTGCCTCAACAAACTCCTAATTTGCTGCTTATTAATACTTAGTAAGGTAGTTGTTAAGTTTAGGTATGGGGTCAGGTTAAGAAATCTAAAATATGGTCATGTAGAATAAGGCATTAATATGTGCTTTATAAGTACTAATAAACAGCCAATATGCTAGTAATATGCATGCTAGTTAATAGTGAGAATTGGTACTTGAAATACAGTGCTTAGTACAAAATCTTATTGTTGCTTATTTTATGAAGATATTTAAGTATTTCAGTGAAAAATATTAGAGTTGGATCAGATGCATTTTGTTGTGTGGAAGAATCCAGAAAGAAGTTTCCATCATAAAATCTACATAAAAAATTATGAGTTATTAGGGAAGAATTCCCTTTCCCATGCATCCAGATCTTCTTTTCATTGAGTGTTTCTACCACAGGAGTATACTTCAGCCTAAATGGTTTTACAAGCAACTTGACGAAAAATCAGAATGCAAAATATCATACTTTTTGATGCAGGTTTCATAACCTGATTTACTGCAAGGTTCACTGGCTGAAGGCTAAGGAAGGAAGAAACACAAATCAAGACTTCAAAATGAAAGCTGAACGATAAATAACTTGTAGACATGTTTACATGTTTGTTTTTAGCTCATAGGTGGATCGTTTAATATAGTTAGAATAGACTCTTTAGGATATAGAGCTCTTGGGCTATGTTTGCAGTGACCCAAGAAATATGGGAATCGAGGGCCAGATACAGTACGCTACCGACAAATATTAAAATTATAGGCCTAAAGCATACATTTTAGGAAAACAGCAGTGTCTTAGATACCGGAAATTAATATAAATGCAAATAAAGAAAAGAAAGGAACAAGTAAAGAAAATAAATCAAACATACAGTGGTGTTCAAAAGTCTCCTTTACTTCCACTAAAAATTCTGTATTTTCAGCAAAATCCTATTACATTTCAGATTACCCTGAAGTCACAGAGAAAATCCACTAAGGCACCTTGAAGCTGTGAAGACTCAATTACTCAGTTTAATTGTTCAGTTGCTCTAAACCGGTCTTTAAAAAAAGTGATTAGAATTATGAGAACATATAAAATGACATAAAACCTTCTTCTGCCAAATAGCGGCCTGGCATAACCGTCTGAATTGCTTTGAATGATCTGCTCTGAGGAATAAAGCCAGCTGCCTCAGGGCTGGTGTCAGTATATAGAGGGGTGTCTCCAAAAATGTGTAGACTCTCAGAGGGAAAAGCTGAGAGCAGAGACAAAGCAAACTGACAGTGCCACTGCCAATGCCCAAAGCCACAAGAGTTATTCAAGCAGGAAAATATGCCATCCTGCTGAGCTCACACTCTTATTTTACCATGGATATTAGCTTCTTTGGCAAAACTGGGCGAGATAATTTATTTAGTATGTTTGACCATTCACTAATTCTACACAATTCACAATCGGAAATCATGTTGTAAGACTTTTTAAAGGGTTAGTTCACCCAAAAATGAAAATTCTGTCATTAATTACTCACCCTTGTGTTGTTCCACACCCCTAAGGCCTTCGTTCATCTTCAGAACACAAATTAAGATATTTTTGATCAAATCCGATGGCTCAGAGAGGCCTCCATTGACAGCAACGGCACCCAAACTCTGAATAAAGTTATTATTTTTGTTTTGTTTTTGCGCAGTATTCTCGTCGCTTCATAAAATTATTGAAGAACCACTGTAGTCACGTCGACTGTTTTAACGACGTCTTTAGTCTGACGATGTCTTTCATACTTTTCTGGACCTTGACAGTGTAATTTACTTGGCAGTCTATGGGACAGTCACAAGCCTCCCGGTTTTCATCCAAAATATCTTAAATTGTGTTCCGAAGACGAACGAAGCTTTTACGGGTTTGGAACGACATGGGGGTAAGTGATTAATGACAAAGCTTTCATTTTGGGGTGGAGTATCCCTTTAAAATCATGATACGTTTTTTTCAGGATTCCTTCAAAAGAACAGAAGAAAAGAAGTTCAAAAGAACAGCATTTATTTGATTTGTAAAATTATAAATGTCTTTACTGTTAATTTTGATTAATTCAATGTGTCCTTACTGAATAAAAGTATTAATTTCTTCTTAAAAAAATCTTACTGATCCCAAACTTTTTAACAGTATAGAGTAAATAAAATGTTGAGATTTTTATTCAGTATTTTTTTTATTTTGAAAATAGGCTTAACATTTTTAAACTAAATTTTAACATTTTAAATAACAATATTATCATTAATCAAACAAAAGTTCACAAAAGAAAGGGACAACTGAATGATTTCCTATAATCGTAATTTTCAAGTATGCAGACCTGCACTGATTTTTGCATGCAGGTTCTCACGCAGGTATGGTGCTAGCAACTCTTCTGGAGAACCTGCACACAAGACATCTGTTAATGTCACAGAAAGGTCACACCTCTGCACTAACTTCCACAGGAACATCTCAGACTTGGCTTATTGGTAGTGTCTGCCTGAACGGAAAGTCTCTCTCACTCTCTCTCAAGTTAGGTGGTCAAGCTGTGAGAAATCAAGGCCAACTCAAAGGGATTATACTTTCAGAATAATACATAGTAGTTGTGCTATTTGGACACCAAAGGTGTAAGTCACACACCGATATCTTCATGTGCGCAAACCACTGTTTAAAAGACTTCATTTTTCTTACCTTCTTCATCTGCCAGCAATGACTCATCCTTAAATGTCCTAATAACACAAAAAGCCAGTGTTTTGAAAAAAAAGGAACTTAACTTGAATAATTGAATTAAATATGACCATTCATAATAGGAACTTCTGTAAGTGGCTGAATAACAAGCAAAAGTAGGTTACAGAGGCTGACTGCAATATCTTCCCTTGTGTTGTTATATGAATAATAGGTCTAGCATAAACACAAAAAGCTACTTTTTGACATCACATAGCTTAACATTACAAACGTGAGTGAGACTGAAAATTTAATTAGCAGAGGAAAAACCTATGCTAGGAGAATCTTACACCTGAAATACATTAAAATGGGGAATGTCCTGGAACGAGGATGACATCTACTTTGGCAGAGACCACTGAAGCATTACAGACAGCAACTGCAGTGCAAAATGGGATGATAACCTCATTTTAAATACTATAAAGTGGCCAGTTACACTACGATGCTGAGGGCCAACTGCTGACCATGTATTTCTAAAACATAATTTATTTCAAAAACTAAGAAATTAAAAATAACTAAATATAAATATAAAAATAATACAAATATAAATAATATAAACATACATTTTGCTTAATCTAAGAAGGCAAAAATATATATATTTTTTTGTGAAAGGTTGAACAGGTTGAAAGGATGACCTTAAGATTCTGTATTATTGTATGCAAAATGGCTTCCACTGCACTAAATGTCTCTCCAAACTTATGACCAAAAAGCAGCCAAGAGATACAGCTACAGCTGTTTATGCAATAAAATCCAGCCTCTGTCTAAGGATATAACTCTTTCTCGTCACACATAGCTTCCAAAATCCATGTGCTACAACTTAAAGACAAATACCGCTGAATGTGCAGAAATAATATACAGTGGCCTCAAAAAGTATTTGGAAATTCAAGTCACAAAAAAAAAAAAAAAAATGTCTGAATGCCATTGTATTATATAGATAACATCAAAGCAAGTGGCATCTGCAACCGAATATTGCTCAGCATGGTTTCAAAATTAAATTCACTTTTCTGAGCCATCTGACTTACTTTTATAGTTTACTCACCAAGGCTGAATTTACTTGATTAGAAATACAGTAAAACAGGATTTTAAAATATTGTTACAATTAAAAAAAACTGCTTCTATTTTAAAAGATTTTAAAATGCAGTTTATTCCTGTGATGGCAAAGCTGAATTTTCAGCATCATTACTCCTGTCTTCAGTGTCACATGATCATTCAGAAATCATTCTAATATGCTGATTTGGTGATTAAGGATTTTTTTAATCATCAGTATTAAAAAGTTGTGCCACTTATGTTTCATTTGATCATTTTTAAGGATTATTTGATGAAAAACAGCATTTATTTGTCATACATTTTTAGTGCCTTTTTAAACCAACTGGTCCAAAGATGATTTTTTTTAATTGGATGTATGAATTCACACAAGTGTAGTTAATTATATATGTTCCGTTTACGGTTGACAAGTACAAAATGCCCAAATGCTTTTTATCTTAATTTCTATTATTCAAAACCGAGCAAACCTGATTAATATTTTGCTTGTAAAGTGCACCTACTGCACTCTAAATGCTGGGTTAAATACAATCCAGTGCTGGGTAAAATATGGACAAACCCAGCAATTGTGTTGTTTTGACCCAGCGGTTGGGTTGAATGTTTAAGCCAGCCTTCTGGGTAGTAACCCAACCGCTGGATCAAAACAACCCAATTGCTGGGTTTGTCCATATTTCACCCAGCACTGGGTTATATTTAACCCAGCATTTTTTTAGAGTGTACTGTATGATATTAAGTGTGACTTTGGTGTCCAAATATTGTTTGGGGCCACTGTATGTTTTAAAGAGGAGAGAAAAGAATTGTAGAGTTGCCATTAAAACTCTATGGGAAACGCTACACTCTAAAAAATGCTGGGTTAAATACAACCCAGTGCTGGGTAAAATAGGGACAAACCCAGGAATTGGGTTGTTTTGACCCAGCGGTTGGGTTGAATGTTTAAGCCAGCCTTCTGGGTAGTAACCCAACCGCTGGATCAAAACAACCCAATTGCTGGGTTTGTCCATATTTCACCCAGCACTGGGTTATATTTAACCCAGCATTTTTTTAGAGTGTACTGTATGATATTAAGTGTGACTTTGGTGTCCAAATATTGTTTGGGGCCACTGTATGTTTTAAAGAGGAGAGAAAAGAATTGTAGAGTTGCCATTAAAACTCTATGGGATCCACCGGCCTCGCTCCGTTCCCACGACTCTCGGCCCCGCCCCTCTCGTTACAGTCCCTATTTTACCCAGCATTGGGATGTATTTAACCCAGCATTTTTTAGAGTGTATGCAGTAAACATGGAAAAGAAACTTTAGCACACTTCACTGTTTGTGTGAGTAAAAATGCATGCAGGTTTGAGTGACAGAGTACATTTCAAATTGGAACTGGATATCAAATTTGATATCTAACCGCATTCCTCCTAATAAAGTGTCCACTATACGTCCGAATGAAATGAGACCTGTGAGTGAATGCATGCTGACTTATGAACTGAGCTTTTAAACTTCACAGATATACAGAGTTCTGGCATGAAACTCTGATGGTGCAGTCTGATAGGTCTAACTCAATCTGATGTAATGACATCATTATCACATGGCACAGCTGATTGGTTCTCTCCTGTATTGGTAGCCAATGAGCTCACTGCTCAACTTTCAAATATATTACTAGAGCTTGCCGTAGCAGTGCAGCTTGCTTCAGAAACCCTCCACCTTCCCCAGCACCACCTGTATAGATCTGCTACGAGGTGACTCATGTATGCTATGGGGTTATTCATGTATGTTATATTTGTAGCAGCAATATTTCTTACATGCTTACAGCAGCATGTCTGTGGATGTATTGGCAGTAGCAAGTCTCGGTACACTCTAAAAAATGCTGGGTTGTTTCAACCCAACTTTGGGTCAAATATGGACTAACCCAACTTTTTGGTTAAAAATGTAATAAAAAAATTGACCCAACAGCTGGGTTAGTCCATATTTGACCCAAAGTTGGGTTGAAACAACCCAGCATTTTTTAGAGTGTACTTGCTCTGCCACAGCAGCAGCAGCAGCGTGGCAGATCTATTCTGCCAAGACCAAATACATTAACATTGTCATGTACATTACCATGCCAATCCCTCCGAGAGTTGTCATGACAGAACTCTGTATCTGAGCAAGTACAACAGCGACCACTAAGACTTTCAACTTCCAGTCTTGGAAATCTGAATGAATAAGAGCCCTTGGAACAGGACAAAGAAAAAGAGCAAGACCAAGCCCAAAGCCATGTGCATATCAATACCAGCTCAAAACACAAGGACCAATTCACACTGGAGAATTTAAGACATAATATGGGACTGGTTGTGATTATACCTATCAAAAGGAATGAACACTGAACCACTTTCTGGATCAGAGAGCTTCAAAAATGAAGACGCCCCAAAGATGTATGTTTATATTCCCCCCCCCCCAAGCTTCAAAAGCTTCACAAATAATGCAAAAGCACCATAAAAGTCTCATAAAATCTTCTGAAGTTAACCAATAGCTTTGTGTGAGACAAATCTGGACTTAGTTACTGATAATATTGCCCTTCAGAGCTGTTAACCTCTGTCAACTGGATCAACCGAGTCACTGAAAGGATTCTACTTAAAAGAATCTTTCATTCATGAATTGAACTGTACTTCTCTTGCTAGAGCTCAATGAATAATGAGTTTAATTTTGGTTTTGTTCTTCATGTAAACCTGTTGTATTGCTACTTTAATGATTTGTTGCATCTGCAAACTTTTTGAAGCTTAAAAGCTTCAGTCCCTATTCATTGCTGTTGCATGGAAATGAGGATGAAAAATAGTGTTCAAATCATCTCTTTTAGAAGAAGAAAAAAAATCACACCGTTCTGACATCCAGACTCAAACAACAAAACAGCTAAGAAGCTGACCAAGTTAGGCTAGAGATGATGACACTACAGACATGTGCCACAGGTACATCCTACTCTGTATGGACATTATACTCAAATGCAGAACCATCAAAAGCACTGCATTTATTTTTTTTTTTCAGGTCAAGGACCCCTTTAGTGGATAGAGAGCAGGGCCCCCCGGGACATATGAATAGTTCAGCCATGAAATTCTATTTGCATTCCAATTGGTTCATTCAGTTCAATATTCCCAGCCAATCGGATTCACGTTTATTACTCATTGCCAGTTACCTATATAACCACGTTTTTAATGAATGCTATGTCTGTGTGCTATGTGTGTCCTCATCTTAGCCCACCGCCTCCCCAGTACCACCTGCCCCGGATCTGCTATGGGGATCTTCCTCTCTCTAGCAGCATCATGTTTCTTTTCAATTTTATGATCTGAGTGTAACGTGTTTGTAGGTCGGGAAGAAGGAGGCGGGAACCGGCGAACATTTACACAAACTTTAATAATAAAATAAACTCAAAACAGCGCGACAGCCCCTCGCGGACGACTGTCGCGCACAAACAAAACCAAAATAAACTCCAGGCCTGGTCCTCTCTCGTCTTTCCCTGTCGTCACTCCTCCTTTGTATCCTTCCGGAGCTCCTCCGTGAGACTCGAGACCAGTGAGTGGCGCAGGTGTCGCGCATTCGCAATTACTCCACCGGCCTCGCTCTGTTCCCACGACTCTCGGCCCCGCCCCTCTCGTCACATACCCCCATCGCCCCTCGCAGGCCGGGGGGTACACCCGAGACTGCGCTCCACTCCGCGAACACTCAACCAAAACTTTAATAATAAAATAAACACAAAATAGCGCGACAGCCCCTCGCGGACGACTGCCGCGCACAAACGAAACCAAAACCAAAATAAACTACAGGCCTGGTCCTCTCTCGTCTTTCCCTGTCGTCACTCCTCCTTTGTATCCTTCCGGAGCTCCTCCGTGAGACTCGAGACCGGTGAGTGGCGCAGGTGTCGCGCATTCGCAATTACTCCACCGGCCTCGCTCTGTTCCCACGACTCTCGGCCCCGCCCCTCTCGTCACACTGAGCATTTAGCAATAGCAAGTCTACTTGTTCTGCAGCAGAAGTGTAGCAGATCTAGTCTGCTAAGACCAAACCTATGCACATTCTATTTACATTAATAAAGATTTTACAATCTATCCCGAGAGTTGTCATGACTGAAATTATATAAAAATACATAAAAGTATAAAAACGAGTAATAAAAAAGTAAAAAATTGAGTGTTGTATTTTAATCCTGCCTATAATAATATGCATAGCTTTCAATTAAAGCATTTACATATTTGTTATTTTTAAATTGCAACGGCTTTAAAATAATCATGTAGTCATATACTTAAAATACACTACAGTCTAGGGTCAGTAAGATTTTATAATGTCTTTGAAAGCAGTCTTTATATGTTTACCAAGGATACATTTATTTTATCAATCGATTTTTATCAAAAATACTATAAAAAAAATAAAAAGAATAAAAAAAGTAATATTGTGAAATATTATTACAATTTAAAATAACTGTTTTGTATATGAATATATTTAAAAATAATTTATTCCTGTGATGGAAAAGCTGAATTTTCATAAGACTCCAGTCTTCAGTGTCACATGATCCTTCAGAAATCATTCTAATATGCTGATTTGGTGCTCAAGAAACTTTTTTTTTAGTAATATCAATGTTGAAAACAGTTGTGCCGATTAACTTTTTTGTGTGTGTGAAAAAAAAATCATTATTTTCTTTGTAATATTATAAATTAATTTACTGTCTCTTTAATCAATTTAATACAACCCTGGCTGAATAAAAACATTAATTTCTTTAAAAAAGGTCACTGACTCCAAATGTTTGAACAGTATGCATGTTTTTTTTCTAAACAATTCATAAAAATTTGTTCAAATAATTGGTGGATCCTCTGCAGAACCACTGTGGACCCCTGACTTAAAAAAAACCAAGCTTTAATAAGGCCCAACTTTATACCACCTGAAGTCCCTTCACACATCCAAAGGGACATCATTCGAGAAATGTGGTGTTGAGCACCTAATGCAGAGCAGGTGCATGACATTCTGTTTTGTCAGGGGTAATACATCACACTAGAGTCTGTACTTCAGTATGGAAGGATTTTTTTAGGGCCATCTCCACGAAATATGATGCTGCATCTGTTTCTGGCCTCAGACAAGTAATTCTTTCAAAAGCTCACGCTGATCATTTTAAGTGTTACATCCTGACCTCCTACACACTCCAACTTTTAAACAGATGCTCCAATGGATCATTCAGAGCATGCGCTGTCAAAGCCTGTAATTCAGTTTTATATTTTCTGTGTTTACATAAAAGTGAGATAAATCATTTGGGGATCTCTGAAAGATGACACGATGTGGCTTTGTACAAGACTCGCAGTCATATTTACAATACAGATTCCCCAGAAAGACGTGATTGGTGTGACCAATTAATGTCATCTACACAACCACAATGTTTGTAAATCATTCACGGGGTTTTCAATCGTTTATCCAGGACCCTTTCAGCCTGATGTGTGGTCACACATTGATAGATTGCACACAAAAGTTCTCATTTTTCACAAAGACAAATTTTGACCTAGATTTGGACTTGATTTTCTATTCTCATTATCTTTCTCTGACTATAATCCTTCTGTTTTAATGATTTTTCCAGGACAATAAGCCATAGGGAATAGTGCAACTATAATAAAAACAGGCTTTTAAATCATTTACAACTAATCTTCTTATACATCTTATTCAAAACCATAAAGCGGCCATGTACAAATATGATCTGTTTTCTTGTTTGCGGGGTAACATCAGAAAAAATAACTCAATGCCTTCAGCCTTCTGGAATGTCTTCCATAAAAGCCACTGGATCTACAGTCAGGTGTTTGCAATGACCCTTAAAAACAATAAAATAACTCTTGACGTTGAATTCAATATTACAAATCTTATCTATGAAGCAAATAAATGATAGTTAGCTTGGTGAAAAATGACTCAGTGTTTTTATTCAATGTTGATATTCAAAATATCTTCTTTTGTCTTCAACAGAAAAAAGAAAGTCATAAAGGTTTGGAATTTCTAATCCTTTAAAGCAGGGCTGTCCAAACTCGGTCCTGGAGGGCCGGTGTCCTGCAGAGTTTAGCTCCAACTTGCTTCAACACACCTGACTGGAAGTTTCTATGCCTAGTAAGATCTTGATTAGCTGGGTCAGGTGTGTTTAATTAGGGTTGGAGCTAAACTCTGCAAGACACCGCCCTCCAGGACATCATGTCAGCATCATGTCAGCATCATGTCTTGAACATAATGTAGCTTCACAGGAAAGCCAGTTTGTTATTCTGGTCCGACAACTGCTCATCTCTCAAAGATTCCCCATTCCTAATTCATAAACAGAATGTAGCAGAGATGAGCACACACTTTTTCCGCTCTGATAAGGAATGCTCTGCATTTGACAGATAGTCGAGTTATGGCGCAGAGGTACTGGAACAACAACTAGTCCTGGGAATCCAAAAGGTGTCTGTCTGAGTCCAAGATGCTTCGGGAAGTCATGACATGGACAGATAAAGGGTTGAAGTTATACAAATGATTAAGAAGTTCTAAAAGCACTGAGCAAAGGCACAGGGGTCATGAGGTCAAGAAATAAGACAGCCAGAGTGAAGGCGATGGGCTATTTTAAAGCCTTGTCCAAAAAACACTACTTGGGCACTGATTTAATTAAATAAAGCTAGAGAACAAAATAAAACATTCTGTCTCTATTTACTTACATTATTTACATACGCTGTTCCAAACCCAAATGCTGGTATTTTTTCTATGTAACAGAAAAACAAATTTTTAAAGAATCTTCACATATACATTTTCTATAGAACAACAGTAGTGATCAGGGAATTTGAAGGTCCAAATAACAAAAAAAAAATTCACAATAAAAAGTAAGATGCAAGATGCTGTTCTTCCGGACCTTCTATTCATAATAAGAAATGTTTCTGGAGCACCAAATCAGCATATTAGAAGGATTTTTGAAGGATCATGTGATACTCAAGACTAGAGTAATGACTGCTAACATAGCATAGCATATACTGTAGATTTGGAAAGACAGTATGATGACAGTATTTTCCTTTTTTTGAGTAAACAATCCTTCAAAGTCGCATTTAAATGGCATTGCTATAAATAAAATATCAAACTAAGAGGCATTTTTTAAAATAAAGAGCTTTATTTTAAAAAAAAATTTCTAGGCAAACGTTTCTAGGCAAAAATTTCACAAATTTAAAAGAGAAATATATATTTGTCCATATTAGTGTGATGAACTACACCTGTGGTTATTTTGCTATAGGACAACTGTGAGAACTAACTTCATACAGTCACTAAAATCATCTTGGGAGCAGTTGGGAACCACAGCAAAAAAGCTTTAAAACAAGTAAAGTAATTTATGAGATACACTCTAGCATCATTTGTTTGCAGACACCATTGGTTTGCAATGCACCGTAATTTTGGTTTAAATGTCCCCAAAATTCTTTTGGGGTCACTGTATCTGAGATTATTTTTAAGTCACAATCTGAGATATCCAAGAGCAGGAAACATTCATTTATTACTTTAACAGAAAGTCTGTGTAATATAAAATATGGACCTGTAGATGTTGGTAAAGTATTTGATCTGATTGTTTAAATCACCAGTGTTTGCCTGCCAAAGATGTCATAGCCCTGAGGTTTCAATGCACCGAAGCCCTTAATGGAAAGCACAAAAGTCTTTCAGAGGATCATTCGCCCAAAGGCCAGAGACAAGGCAAGACTTCAGACAGCTTCAGCTCTTCTGTTGATATACTGACCAGATGATAACCGAGCATCTATTTCCCATCAAGGAAGATCTCCCTCCCGATCACATCTCCCTCTCATGGCCCAGAGAATCAGAGACGTGAGCACACGCTGAGCTCACTCCAGAGCGCTTTATAAATCCCACACATTTGCAATGCATGAATCACACTTTCCCTCGCAAAAATGTCCAGTATCACTAAACCAAAGAATACATTTTACAGCCCTGTAAATTACCACTCACCCCTCCCTGCGTTCCGCTGTCCAAGGTTACAGCACATTCGCATCCACCACTGATCAAAAACGGTTACAGTGAGATTGCTAATTTGTTGTTTAAAGACATAGTACTTTAGGGTAAACTGTTCTTTTAAAGGCTACTTGAAAGGGAAATTCATCCTGTCTATTTTTAAATGCATGTTATTGATCTTATTTTGAATTATTCATGCATGCAGTTTTATTCATTCATTTTTTTGACAACATAATTTTCGTTAAAAATTCTCCATTTATTTTGTCCGCATAAAACCTGGCCCTTTCTTAAAATCGACTGCAAGCTTGCACTCAGAACTGATTCAATCAACAGCCATTGCATTGAACAAATTCCACATCCTACATTTGTTCTTTTCTGTAAAATGTTTCACCTGGATGTATGTCACAATACAGAAGAAAAGATCTGTCACTACAGTACTTTTGTAACATTGCAACTATATTGCTCAATCCATACCTACTAAATCAGGATGGACTCACTGGACCTTTGAACCTGCTGGACTCTTCAACCTTTGAAAAAGTTGCATTACGGTCTTTTTTAGAGCTCTCCTGTGCCTAAAATAACAACCTTAGCAGAGTACATATAATTGATTCACAGTCCTCCATACACCCAGGAACACAACACATAATATCTCCAACGTTACTCAAAGAATATCCCCCCCCACCCCCCCCAAAAAGATTCTTCCTCAAAACACACCTTTAGCACAGTTGGCAAAAACTTTCATGTGAACATGAGAATGAAACAAAGACGTTTGTTGGAATGCATATGACTACCATTCAATATGAGGACTCTGTTTATTAAAATAGCAGTATGATGACTGTAACAGGCCAGTGTGAGTGATGTGTTGAGTTGTGTTGGAGAACAGGGACCGAGGTGAGGACACACTGGACCGTGCGAGGGGTGTAAAGGCTTGTGCTGTGCCTTACAGCGATCTCCCGACACAAGCTTTGATTCGCTGCTTGAAACCCCCCTGTGGAACCTTTTTCTGTGGATTCATTTAACGGTGAAAGGAAGATGGGGTTCCTCATAGGTCCCACAGCAAGGCAGCGGGACAACACACACACTGTAAAACATATTCAGCTGCACTCAATACGATAGGCTGGAATAAAAGAATCCCATTCAGTAGTCGAAGAGATTCTTCTTTTCAATACCTTCATACCTTATGTTATTGTAATCTATGTCATATTTGAGATGGAAGGGAATCTATCTGTCATTTATACTCCTTGTGGTTAGAAGCAAAGCAAAATTCAAGACCACAAAAAAAAGTACACACAAACAGTTATAAAATGTACAGAGGGGCTCTGTTCCAAAATTGAGAGATCTGCATACAGAGGTAGCATAACACAAAGGCTGTTCCAAAAGACATCTGGTTTTGTTGGCGCCATATACATATATAGCGCCATTGCACTTTGGGCGTTCCGAGTTTGAGTCCCGGCTCACAGACCTTTCCTGATTCCACTCACCCTCTCTCTCCCACTTCGCTTCCTGTCATCATACTGTCCTATCGCAATAAAGGACAAAAATGCCAAAAATAAAGAAAGATATCTGGTTTCAGCTTAAACTTGCAGTCACAACTGTTACCATTGTTCAACTTTTGTGAAATCCAGTTATTTCAATGGGAATCCACAGGACCAAGAATATTTCCCTATGCAGATTTTGCACTGGGTTAAAGTTTGTCTCACAAATTTGCCACGTTGACCAACAGAAAGCTGCTTTGTGGTCTACACTGCTGACAATAGGTGTTTTTTTGCCTAGAAAATTTCATTGAAATTTTGCAGATGTTACAAAAAAGTCCAGCAGACGAGGCAAATTAAGTGCAGAATATAAATTCAAATTGTGTACTGTAATTAAAATGGATTCTTAAAGGGGTCATATGATGTTGCTTTTTTTGTGTATTTGGTGTAATGAAATGTGTTTATGTGGTTTAAGGTAAAAAAAAACACATTATTTTCCACATACTGTACATTATTGTTTCTCCTCTATGCCCCGCCTTTCTGAAACGCGTGGATTTTTACAAAGCTCATCGGTCTGAAAAGCGAGGTGTGCTCTGATTGGCCAGCTATCTAGTGCACTGTGATTGGCCAAATACCTCAAGCGTGTGACGGATATGTTATGCCCCTCACCATACTGTGATGCCTTGTCCCGGCTGGAGCGAAATAATTACGGATTATAATGACTTATACTGTCTTTTTTTGGCATTGCGTTGCATCGCGCCACGTAAACATAAAACCATGTCTGCATTTGTGATCGGAGAAATGGCAAACAACAAGTGCTACTCTACAATGCTCAAAACTCGCATTTGAATCATCAGTGGCAAATCCTTAAAATTAGAACGTATTTACAGTCTGTCAGTCAGAACAGCCGGCATTTCGATCAGGAAACAGTCCTCCATAAAATGTGCTGCACACATCTGAATATTTGGGTTGAACTGTTCTGGAACAGTGTTGTAAATACAACTTAACCACTGATTTCTAGTCATGTCCTCTTTTGGAAGGCCAAACAAAGTAGTTTCACACGGCGGGCTAGAGTGAGCGGCGGCGGGCGGCCTTGAGAACAGCGCGGCCGGCGGGCTTGCGGCAACCACATGTGACGACCCCGAGCTGAACTCCGCTTTGTACATGGTGAAAGCCGATCCGGCGATCCACAGCGCGAAGTTGATGTATTTCCTCAGCGACCAGCAAGGATCAGCTCCAGGCATGACGAAGTGGATATCGTCCTCTTTTGGAAGGCCAAACAAAGTAGTTTCACACGGCGGGCTAGAGTGAGCGGCGGCGGGCGGCCTTGAGAACAGCGCGGCCGGCGGGCTTGCGGCAACCACATGTGACGACCCCGAGCTGAACTCCGCTTTGTACATGGTGAAAGCCGATCCGGCGATCCACAGCGCGAAGTTGATGTATTTCCTCAGCGACCAGCAAGGATCAGCTCCAGGCATGACGAAGTGGATATCGTCCTCTTTTGGAAGGCCAAACAAAGTAGTTTCGCTTTCACAACGAAACTCACACAAAACACAAACACACACCCATCTTCACGACATGGCGGCAGCAACAATACTACAGCGAGAATAAAAATTACGCCTTCTTTCATTGCATGGACATTTGGGCGGCGTTATGCAAAACTTCCCACATCGTGACGTAGATATGTGGGGGCGTGTTAGAACGAGCCGTTTTAGGTAGGCGTGGTTGACTCTTAACTTTTATAAAGAGTATCTCTTTGGATTTGAGACTTTAGTCTTTGCAACTTTACAGATCTTCTTTATACACCAAGAGCTTGTAACACTTCAAAGAGAAAGGAAAAATTGAAATCGCATCATATGACCCCTTTAATGTCAAACATAACTGAAATCAATAATGTGCCAAATCTCCCATGCACTTTGCATTGATATTTCTCAAAAAAAAAAGTATTGTATTGATGAATGTTCTATGTTCTAGAATCCTAATATATTAAACGTTTAATCCTTATAATTAAAACCTACAATTAATTCAGCCCAAAGCAGGTAATATACAAATAGTTTTGTAGATAATTTCAGGTCAATTTAATAACTTTCCGGTTGTGTGATTGGTCTTGTTTCTTAAGCCTATTGGCAGACAAAATAAATGCAATTGGTGACTAAAATGACTTAAAGCTTTAACACTAGTCATTAGCTGTACTGGTATTGTATTGTACAGTAAAATGAGTTGTATTAGAGTTCTTGGTTAATACGTTTTTACCTCTGGATTGGCAGGGTTGAAAGCCACATTCAGGACCGTTTCAGAGTGTCTCGGCAGTTTATGGAGAAAGTTGCTGCTGCGTGTGTCATATATATACAGTAGGCCTGGAAGAAAAGTAAAAAAAAACAGTTTCAGCACAGCAAATGAAACACATATTATTCACATCAATATTAACTAAACTGCTTGCCTCATTACATATTCACACACTTTGTAAAATCACATAAACGTTCACACAGTGTCTTTAGTTTCAGTATTTGAGAGACTTCTTTCACATACACAAAAAATGTTTAACAGCCCCAACCTTTTGAATGGTGGTGTAATCGTTCTTTAACAAGGATTTACAGCATATCACTTACACCATTAAATAAATGAAAAGGTTAATAATGCCATATAGATGATGTGCAGAAAATCTACAGTATCTGTCATTAACACAGATAAACGCAGGAGATGTATGTCAGCAGACTGTTTGGATACCTCCATATGTTTCTTATTCAGGCCTCCTAGGAAATACACTGAGAGTGTTCTGTAGAAGACACAGGTCTCAGTGCCAGAAAGGAGCCAGCGACCGCTAACAGGTTTTTGCAACATCCAATTATGTGTATATTTAAGGCATTTAGCAGATGGCTTTATCTAGAACAACTTACAAATCAACTTCAGCTTGCTTTAGCTTCACATGCAAAACTGAATGTTCAAAAGATAGGAGGCCCATGAGATCTGCCAACACTGTATCCAAATAAGATGCAACGATCAATTAAAGCTCTTTCCTGATCAAGTTTTATTCTAACCAGCTACCAACAACATTTTGTGAATGTTTCTTAACCATGTTGTTCCAAATGTATATGCATTTCTTTCTTCTATGGAACACAAAATAAGTTATTTTGAAAAAGTTTTCTTTGGACTCTCATTGTACATTATTTTGACTCTTATTGTACTTTCCACAGAAGAAAAGTTTAGGAAAATAGCACAACTTGCCATGTTTTCCATGTCCTCTTTGCTAGATGTGGTCAAAATCAATCACTTTTTGTTGATCATACTTGTATTAGTTGTTTATGGCTTAAACATAATGTGGCTTGAAATTAATGCAATAATGGGGTGATGATAGAATTCCTTTTTCTGTGATTGTCTTGTGAAGTATAAAATGCATCAACAAATTCATCTGGCTTAAGGAAGTCTCAAGACAGCTACAAATGACAGCATAGTAGCTCACTACTGTTGTCTCCGTTCGGCTTCCAAGAAACACTGGAAAGTGGGCGGTACTGTGGAGATCTTCTCAAAACTGTCCTGCTTTACCCAGTATTAATAACAGCTATCAACACACACATATTATTCCACTGTCTTGAGCAAAGACTAAACACACAAACACAAACAGAGCAGAGACTGCAGTCCTCCCACATTGATGGAGCAAATGGTGACACATATGGAAAACCAATTGTTCAAAAAGACTCAAAATATTTAGTTCAAAATTGGGATTATGATTTTGGATTATAAGAAAAAATACTAATTGTTTGTATATTTAATGACAGCTTAAGATGCATGCATCCACAAGTTTGTGTAAAATCTGATCATCATGTTCTCCAGCATGATGTAAGAATAAACCAAAGAGCATCTTGTGCTTCAGTGGAAGCAAGGACATCTGACCATCTGTATAAAAACATTCACATAATCAATTTTACTTGAAACTAATCAAGTTGTGTTCAATTGACCTAGAAATAGGGCCAAATCTTCTCTGTAAAAACCAAAATCTAGGTCATTCATGAGCGTTCGCATGAGACAAAGTCCACTATCGCAAGTACTTTTTCATGAAATTGTTGAGTAACATCCACAGTTTTTTTCAAGGTCATTGGGACAACAGCTCTCTGAAAGATACTTTTTTCTCAGAGCTCTATTAACAACAGAACACCATGAAAGTATGGATATCCCACTGTTTTCCTCATATGAGCGAATAGTTTTGACAATTCTGGCAAAAGACACAAGACATGGAGAAGCTCAGCAGTAAATGTGATGCAGCTGCTGGATATGATAAGACATACTCAGAGAGGGAGAACTAAAGTGGTCAACGGAAAAAAGTGGTCCAGCAAAACAGAGATGATTGTAGGTTCCTCTCAGATTCCCCTCTAGATAGTATTTGTGGTATACATTTTCTGCACATTTTAATGCAGTCTTCCCAACCTGCTATCTATCTATCTATCTATCTATCCAGCCTGGTCTCATGTTTATACATAGGTATTAATACGTAACATTTACAAGCACAAAATGTACACTTTTGTACGTTTTTATTAATGCTAAAACGTACAATTTAGACGTATTTCAACGTTTAAAACGTACAAATCGCTGCGTATTTTTAGCTAAAAAACGTACAAATATTTACGTATCTTTCATATCATCAAGATATTCGTATCAATGCATTTTTATCATTTTATCAATAAGCGATTTAGATTTTAGACCCCTTAACCTACCAATTTTATAGCGAATATGCATTTTTATAATTTTATTAATACGCAATTTAGATGTTTAAACCCCTTAACCTACCCCCAAACCTTAACCTACCCATATAGCGAATATAAAAGGATATAAAACGCAAATGACCGAAATACTCAGGAAAATAACAATTTTAGTAACAATATAGCATTAAAATATTTTTATAGTCGCTAATTCCACTCCTACCTATAAACCTAAACATTTCTGTACAGTATAAGAAAAACATGACAGACAGAAAAATGCAATTACAATAATTTATTTATTGTAAAAATGTCAAAAGCAGCACTAAAAGTAATCCAAATGATGATGTGTTGCACCCGCAGTCCTCTCTGGCGGAATACAGTAGGTTTGTGTGCTCCAAAGCAGAATTTATGTTGTTAATCGCTGAAAATGTTATCCAGATAATTTTCCCCATCCACTCCGTGAACTCGTGAAGACGCGCGCGCATTATTCAAACACAGAAACACGGAATGTCGCAATCTGTGACGAATGCAGGTGAGAGCCAATGAGCGTTCGATTATCCTGCCGTAAA
>NW_015505517.1:162357-193930 GCF_001515645.1 Sinocyclocheilus grahami | reverse complement strand
ATGCTAAAACGTACAATTTAGACGTATTTCAACGTTACAAATCGCCAAATCGCTGCGTATTTTTAGCTAAAAAACGTACAAATATTTACGTATCTTTCATATCATCAAGATATTCGCATTTTTATATTTTTATCATTTTATCAATAAGCGATTTAGATTTTTAGATCCCTTAACCTACCTCCGAACCTAAACCTACCCATTTTACGGCGAATATGCATTTTTATAATTGTATTAATACGCAATTTAGATTTTTAGACCCCTTAACCTACCCCCAAACCTTAACCTACCCATTTTATAGCAAATATAAAAGGATATCAAACGCAAATGACCAAACTATGCAGGAAAATAACCATTTTAGTAACAATATCCACCTTTTTCTTCAACATGACAGACAGATAAATGCAATTACAATCATTGCAAAAATGTCAAAAGCAGCACCAACTGTAATCCAAGTGATGCGTTGCACCCGCAGTCCTCTCTGGCAGAATACAGTATGTTTGTGTGATCCAGAGCAGAATTTATGTTGTTAATCGCTGAAAATATTATCCAGATAATTTTCCTGATCCACTCTGTGAACTCGTGAAGGCGCGCGCGCATCATTCAAACACACCTCACCAAAAACACGGAATGTCGCAATCTGTGACGAATGCAGGTGAGAGCCAATGAGCGTTCGATTATCCTGCCGTAAAACCTGTCGTTTGAAGCGGCAACATTTGAATTTGTAAAGAGCGTGTCAGTCAGCGCGGGCTTTGCTGCTCACGGTCACTGGACTCGCTGCTCAAATACTATCACAAATCCTGGAAAATATGCGTTGTAGTCCAAAAGAGTCGTTCGTTGTAGTTTTTGAAAAGTGATTTCTGTTAAATAAAATATCTCCTTTTGAAGTGGACTTTGTAACTTTGCAGATCTTTTTTATGCTCAAACAGCAACATTACAGACTAACTAAAGTTGAAAAAGTGAAAAAGCATAATAGGACCCCTTTAATGTGAGAAATGTTGTATTCAGCAGTCCTGAATGGTGGTTTTATTACCACTGTCAATACACACAGGCTCACACTGGGCCAGAACAGGATTATCTGATTTACAACTATTCTGTACATTTTGTACAATGCTTATAAAAATGTGGAGATACTATGAATTATTGGTCTGATGAATTCTATTACACCTTGTGTTTAATCATGACACCGTAAAACACCCCACTAAAACAAGCAGAAGCTATTCTCAATAAACACAGAGAGAGGATGAACTGAAAAAAACAGAGACAAGGCTTACAGGAAATTGCAGCAGGAGATATATTACTGTAAATCTACTCACAATATGGTCCTCTGAGCCAGTAGCTATGAAGCGACCGCAGGGCAACAAGACCGCAGTGCAATGGTGATAGCGATTAACATGGCTGCCATAGTGGCGAACACACCTGACAGTGATGGACAGAAAGAGAGATTAGTCACGTTTTGTGAATAATTCTTGAATGTGCCTAATTTGCATTTTTTTGACTCCTAAACTGGTTTACAGTAATATGCAAGGGTTTGACATGAAATACCATGAGCTAAAGTGACTTAACTTTGCCCTTTATGCTTTTAATTAAAATATTTATCCATTAGGATCCACTTCTTTGCAGCTGGACAATGCATACACCTAGACTTAATAACATACAGCATGTATCCATATTCCATACCAAATTTGGACACGCTTGCATTGTACACAATCGCAATATTCACATTTGACTCTACAAGTCAGAAAGGGGAAACACTCAGGAAAGTCAAGTCTTTGGCATGAAAACAAAAGGGTCATCTGTTCTTAAAGTGAATCTGTTTAAAATCAGCTTTTCATTTTGGCTTTCTTTGAGACATCACCTCCGTTAGTATGTAAATATTCATTGAGCAGACACTGCTCATCCAAAGCATCATACAGCAGATAGGAACCATCTTCTGGAACACTATGATGACTAAGAAGACCAAAACCACAGGATAATTTTCAGTGGCATAGGACCACACATCTGGAGCCTGTGTTTTCTTCATGAAGGTGCTATCAAATAATCAGGATCCATGTTTCATCAGACTCCAATGTTTTCCAGGGGAACTATGTAAGCTAACGCGGGAGGAAACTTTAGAGAGTACATGAGAAGATGCTTCACTTCATTACTCCCATGCATGATGGGGTTGTGTTTTCAATTGCTAGACCACATTTCCCTGCATTCTTCTAGTTTATTCTTAATATGAAGATAACATTACATACTTGGAAAAGCTTCAAGTGAAAGAAAGGCCATTGTAAAACAAATGCTGAATTCAATCTTTAAAAACTTCTTCAGAGGTATGAGTGCTCCATAAAGCTCTGAATGCAGTATTACAAAAGTGATGTCTAGAGGGGATATTTGCACAATATTTGTTTTTAATGAGTCTACAAGTTTGAACCCTCAAAATATGAGGAGCATGTTATATTAAGAAGAATGAAACACTAAACTTGGTTAAGGTATTTAACTGACATAATTATTTGGCAAGGCAAACTACAGCATATCATGGAATATGGGTTTTATTTATTGGAAAAACAAAAAATAAAGCTTGTAATGACTTCAGTATAATCAGTTATTAATATTTAATTGGTTCTCCCATGTTTTGGATTATAGCGACCATTCTACTGGAAATTAATAAATAATACTAACTCATTACTGCTACACGCACACACAGACATAAACCTATCATTGACCTACAGTCCACAGCGATCCATTTTGAAATTGAATTTGTTAATAAGTACTATATAGATTTAGAAGCCATAAGACACAGATTTGTGGATCGTTGTTAGTCTTTTTTGGGTGAGAAGTAACAACATTCAAACAAACATACGTTCATTCGTTGGGACTTTTGTGTCTGCACTTTGAGCATCCATCATTAAAAAATCATTTAACCCATTTTAAAATCCACAGAGGGGAAATTGCCTTTAGTGCTTAACCCTAACATTTTTACAAATATAAACCTATGATTTGTGCCTGATGAGATCGTTATGCCATTAAGAAAGTCACAAAATGGGCATATAAAGTGATTTAGTGCTAGCCATAACATTCAGTCCACCTCCTATCATCAACCTTTACGGAACAGCACAACCATATAATAAATTAACTCTTTTAATGAGAGTGCATAGACTGCCAAGCACGCGGTTTCTGTGCATACAATAAAAACAAATTAAACAAACAACAATTCTGGCATACACATGAGCAGACAACTCAAGAAATATTAATATGAAGGTCAAAATATTTTGCACTGCAACAGGAACAGAAAAACATCATGAAACAGATTGCCTGAGGTTCTTGCTCATCACATGAGTGGATCTAGTTGTTGTGTTCAGTCTGATTGCTTTGCACGCCTTTATGAATCTAGGGTGCTTTTCTGAAGATTTGGGTCTTGATTCACATCCTGTGAATGCCAGGTTAATCTGCTTCTCATTACCAGAAAAGATTATGCTTTAAAAGAAAGCATAAACAAATTTATTGTGTAAAGCCCACATATTTTCTTCGCATTTAGTCAACCACCAGAGCAGAAACGAACATCATGCCAACCGGAGAACCACTAGAGACTCAGCCTGCAGACACCTTAAAATAAACTCTTGTATTATGCAATGGCAAAATTCAGCTATCAAAATCATATACATATATCGTACAAGATGTGGTATGTAATTCTGTAGCTTGCTGAGCAGAGGTGTGCTATTACTTTCTAATGAGATCTGATTTGGAGCAAAAAAATCCACCAAGCAACCACCCAGAACACTCTAGCAACTGCATAGCACGTGCATAACAGCATTTTCATGTTATTTTGGTTATTCCCCATTCAAGGAGGTGACATGAATGACTATAAACAAGCTGTCTGAGGACATTGCCAAAGTGGCTGCCAAGTGAATAGTTTGGAGTCGATCCCAAAAATAATCGATTCTCTAGATTCTGAGGCATGGATGTACAAACGCTAAAAAAATACTTTCAAGTGTGTGTTGACTGAGTAATCAGCGTCCCACCAGCGGTGCCCTGACCTCCTGTGCAGCTGAAGACACAGTGATGTTTCAGAAAAGAGCTTTTAGAATGTCTTTAGAAAGCACTTCAGGACCTGTTGCCAGTATTTCTCATACATAATTCTAAATCCATAGGGCTGCTGCTCCCCTCTTAGCCTGAAGTTCAATATACTATTTTATACCTGAAAGGAAGCATTTTAATTGTGATATGCAAAACATACAGTCCCAGAACAAGCAGAGAAGGGTGATAGTCTTCCAGAGCTCCTTGGCTTTTGGCTGAAGGTTTTGTCTTGGCCTTTGGAACGATGTCACTTGTGTTTTAAATGAAGTCTGAGGGGAGATAAAGCCATTTCACGTGCTTGAAGTCAGAGCAAGTGGAAAAATGGAAAAATACACATAAAATGGCCTGAGCCGAAAGGTTCTCATTGCCAGACCTCAGTTTGTCAATGACTGCAGGCAAATGATGTCACTAATTTTCACATACGCTCCCGTCCATGTTTCCCATGTTTGACCTGCATTTATCTTTAGTATTCTGTCTGAAGTGTTTTTCATGATTTCCTCTCTTTGACAATTTTCCTTTCTCTTTTCCACTGGAACTAATCCTTCAAAGAATTTAAAGAAGAAAAAAAAACGCTGTCCTGCAATGTTGTTTCGGCCAGTCCCTGTAATGATGCCATTTTTCTGTAACTCAAGAGCGATCAGTCAAATTATTTTTACAGCTAATGTGACATTCCGTGCTCCCATGAGCAAAGATGGCAAAATTGAACTTCAGGGGGGACGTGCGGCAGCAGAAAAACTGCCATTGTAATGAATGGGAAAGCTAACGGATAGTATAGACCTCCTTGGGGAGGAAATTGTCAGTTGTGAAACTTACAGTACATTTACATAATATATCGAACTTTATTTTAAAGCAGAGAATTCATGCTTTGTTAAAGCTGTTCGTTTCTGCGGGGATGGATGAGGTTGTTAAATGCTCCTGACCAGAACCTGACCTGAACTCGGTGCAAATATTTATCAAGGCAAGAAAAAGGTATTTGACACTTTCTGGAGTTTGAAAGTAGGAGCGGGAAGATCTCCAAGCATAATAGGATGCAGGATGTATAAGTATAGAAGCAATTCACACCTTTTCACAAGAATAAAAGAAGGGCAAGATATATTTAATCCATTCCTTCAGCTTCTCTTGTAAGGTAAATGAAACTAAATGGAGAGGTTCAGCTGCAGAATATCTATATAGACATAAAATATCACTAGGTTTGTAGAAAAATATGTTCAGAGTCTGGAACGTTCCACACAGTTTCCTGTACCTATACTTGCTGTCTCTTCTCTAGCTTTGTTTATCCTTTCATAGGAGGATAGACAGGTCCAAAATGCTTTTTCCACCCTGATGCGTTTACAGAGTGTTCTTAAAGCAATAGTTCACTCAGAAATGAAAATCAGTCATCATTATTCTCCCAAGTTTGTTTCCAAAGCTGTGTGACATACAGCACTTTCTTCTGTAAAACATAAAAGATTAGTTTTTTAAAATATATCCTGGCAATAGTTTTTTTCACATATCAAAAATTAATGCGGACTGGCTCTGTAGAGCTCCAAACAAACAAACACCATAAAAGTAACACATATATATATATGGGGTTCACAAATTTCAAGTTTGGGCAAACTGTTACTTTAAGAACACTCTGTAAACACATCAAGTTGTGTTTGATGTGTTTACAAAGTTCACTCAGAAATGAAAATCAGTCATCATTATTCTCCCAAGTTTGTTTCCAAAGCTGTGTGACATACAGCACTTTCTTCTGTAAAACATAAAAGATTAGTTTTTTAAAATATATCCTGGCAATAATTTTTTTCACATATCAAAAATTAATGCGGACTGGCTCTGTAGAGCTCCAAACAAACAAACACCATAAAAGTAACACATATATATATATGGGGTTCACAAATTTCAAGTTTGGGCAAACTGTTACTTTAAGAACACTCTGTAAACACATCAAGTTGACCCCCCCATTTTGCACTAATCTGTCATCCTATGGAGAAAGAAACAAAACTAGAACAGAGACAGAAACTACAGGTACCAGAATATGTGCAGAAAGTTCCAGACTCTCCAGACTGAAAAATATGTGTTTGCAACATCATGAGGATGAACAGATTTCAAATAATAAATGGATATGAAAACATGTTCACCTTGAATTATACAAGAACTAAATTAATTTTGAACTTGAACTAATTGAATTAAGATTCAATTTAGAATTTATTAGCAGGTTTATTTTTCAAATTCCTTTGGTGTTGGCGTCTATTTATCTATATATTTAACAAGGTCTTACACAGATCAGTGAGGGACTGTGAAAGAAACAGCATTGTCCAGCTAAAGTAAAGTGATTACTGTTAGGTCAACTGCACAGAAAGAATTCTTTCCAAAACCCTTTTGGCTGAGGCCCGGCAAAAGCTTAGCTTTGAGAGAATATGGAAATTTTGGATTCTTAGTTTAAATGATATATGTACATTTCTGACTAAACTTAATCCTGGTTGATCTTAACAAACTGATGGGCATTATGTAATCATAGTATCCCACAAGCCTATAAACACCCTGGGATTTGACCGTTACTCACTTTTCTGAAGGACAGGTTATCAGTGCTTTAGTGAGGTGAGAGCTTGAAAATGTATGCTAGGCTGGAAAAACATAACTTAAGCATCATACAGTATGTGGAAGGCCATTGCAGCTAACTAAATCACAGGAACATTGTCATCTTTATCAAAATATATTTTGCATCAGACAACTATTGAATATTCAACATTTAGGTTTCTAAATGGAATTTTGCTGTCTTTCCCTCTAAAGGTCTCAGAAAACCCGGAGATTAAGGGACCTACCTTGCAGTGCGCAGGTCCCACAATTTCAGACCATCTGTTACTGCGCTGCTCAGGAAGAGATTGTACGATTCCAAGGCCTGTGTACAGACCCTGCAACAAAAGAAACAAAGGAAAGAGTCACACAAAAAGAAACTGGCACAACAAAAGGAAATCAAAGATCCTTAATAGGGAAACATCGGCAAACATGCTAATAACTAATAAGGACACAATCAGGACATAAATACCTTCTACAGAAGATACTAAAGGACAAATGTTCATTGTCTTATAAAAGCCTCTAATTAGACTGATATTTAGACAGAATATAGCAGCTTTTTAAAGTTTTACTTGTGATTTAACAATTCTGTGAGCTGCCAGATCAGATCAGCCTTTAAATATACACGTCAAAAGTTTGGGGTCTGTAAGATTTTTATGCTCACCAAGACTGCATTTATTGATCAAAATACAGTGATAGAACGGGTACTATGGTGAAATATTATTACAATTTCAAATAATTGTTTTCTCTTTGAATGTATTTTAAAATAATATGTATTTTTGTGATAGAAAAGCTGAATTTTTAGCACCACCAAGTACTCTAGTCTTTACTCTTTAGGTATCCTTAGGAAATCATGCTAATATGCTGATTTGGTGCTCAAGAAATAATGGTGCTCATTATTATTTTCAATGTTAAAAAAAACTGTTGTACTGCTTAATATTTTTTGTGGAGCGTAATAATCATATTAAAAATCATATGGATCCCAAACTTTTAAATGGTAGTGTACATGAATTGCAAGAAAAATTATCATATGACATTTAGAAAGCATCTCATTCATATAAAACTACTATCCTAAATAAATTAGTATTTAATTATCATGTTGACCGGGTCATAGAAGAGACTCAAATCTGGTGGGAGATTGCAAACAATCTGCACGTGCATGCTGAAAGTGTGCAGACTTTCCAGAAGTGAAGTTAGACCAAAAAGCCAAAAAAGTCAGCAGAATGGAAATGTTTGTCATACATTGTGGAAGACCGAAGAAACCATTTCTCTCACCCTAACACAAATACAGATGGTTTAAGGTATCCTGCATGGCTACTCACACACAATTAGACATTCATCAGCAATATTCTCTATGAATGTGGCTTTAGAATGTGGAACATGTTGCCCACGGTGGAGAATGTAGAGTAGCTGAGAAGAGAAAAGGTTTGTTGTAAGCTCATTCACAGCTGGCAAGAATTGCCAGCGATCAGCTTTCTTGATCCCTCTAGGCGTCTCCAATGCGTGGGCTTCTTGTTGGAGGATCTCACATGTACGTAAGAGCCAGGTTGTGTTGTGAAGAGATCAGACTCACAAGTACAGCAGACAATGTGTAGCGTGACTGGAGGCTGGTATGCTGGTATGGAAAGTGGCCGCTCGGGGAACGTGGGAGAGTGCCTGCTAGCTAAAGCCATTATACTTCTTTAGATCAGTTAATCCAGTCCACTGTCCACTTGTGTACCCAACTAATCTCAGTTGACCCTCTCAAACTGGGGAGAATCTGGGGCAACGAATACTCAAAACACGTGATACACTGCTCTCACGTCATACAAGTAAAGACTTTGAGTAAAGACTTACATTGTTACAAAGGATGCTGAAAGATGTAGCATGGTTTCCACAAAAATATTAAGCAGCACCATTTTTCCAATGGTTTTCTGTTTTGCGAACACAAAATCAGCACATTAGTACAATTAAAGCAATTTGTGAAGGGTGATGTGAAATTGATAATATGATAATAATGGCTGTTTGGCCGTTTTTTACTGTATTTTGATCAAATAAATGCAATCTGGACCAGCATAAAAGATTTAAACACATTTTCAGGTGGATGGAGCGCAATGGTGAAATCCATGTTGATCCAACAAAATTTGACAAATGCAAAGCGACAGTATTCAGACATTCATAAGACATCTCCCTCTACAGATGGAATGTGTTTACCCAACATGCTTGGCTTAAGTCAGATCCTCCCTCAATTTATTTCATGTATCCATCCTAATCTGCAAACCTGAGGGATTTAGAGCAAGATACTGAGCAAGATAAATGAGACACGCGAGACCTACAACTTAGGCCCACCTTGGAAAACCTCACACAACTGTGGTTTGGATTGTCCCAACTAAAACGGTGAACTTTTATCCTTAAAAGAAGAAGACATCATATCTTGCATAACGTTCAGAGAGGCCTTATATAATGGGAGGATGGGAGTGCCAAACTGCAGAGAAAATTTGGTTTGGACAGTGGATTTGTTAAGCAACTCCAACACAAGCTGAATCGGTTCTTTTGCCTTCACTTCCTTCAAGGTTGCCACACACTAAAGCTGAGGTTAAACTTGGATATTCAGAACTGTCTACTTCTTCCTGACTACACTGAAGTTTTGTTCAAAGCAGCCTGAATAAACTAATATCTGGGAATGGACAGTAGTATTAGTACTCTATGGGCCTCTTTTTCCCTCAGTATGATTTCCCAGCAAACAAAACTCATACAATCAGCTTCATTAACTATAATTATCTTTAAGATGTAGGCTCAGTCAGTATTTCCTTGGTATTGTTTCTGAAAGTGACTTCATCATGGATATGAGGTTAATGCAAATGCAAAGTGAGTCAGAAGCAAAGCATCTTACATTGGGTTTACAACAAACCCAGAGCATAGTTCAGCCTCACAATAAAAATACATACACTACCCAGTACCCACAAACAACTTAAGTGGTTTATAATTCCAATTTTAGTGATGTAGCTCAAGGGTCACCACCAGTATTGAGTTGTGTGCACCTTGTAAATGACCACTGAGGTCAGAAAATTCTGAGTGGAAACAGCACTGGCCTCTCTGCAGCATGAACGTTACTGCATTGTTTTTAAAATGGCGAAGACAGTGACAACAAAAATTTTAGGGGCTGGAGTAAAAGGTTTGTTGTGAATACTTGCCATTAATAAAATAAACAAATTTTTTGTGCTGCTGTTCAAAAGTTTGGAGATAGTAAAATGTTTTAATGTTTTTGAAAGAAGTCTCTTATGCTCATCAAGGCTGCATTTATTTGATCACAATTACAGTAAAATATTGTGAAATATTATTACAATTTAAAATAATGTATATTTTCTATTTGAATATGCTTTAAAATGTGATTTATTCCTGTAACTGCAATCCTGAATTTTAACAGCCATTACAGACTCCAGTCTTCAGTGTCACACTGATCCATCAGGAGTAATGGTGCATGAGATGCTAAGGGGAAAACTCCTGTTTTACTCGGTACTGAAGCATGATTTGTTCACATTTGTGTAGCTGCACAAACCAATGACGCTTTAGCCCGCCAGAAAGGGCGGAGCCGACCCTTATATAAGTTGGCTCAGAGTGCAATTCATCAGATCATTCGACTGAAGCGACAGTCATCGATTCGCGTGCAGCTTAAAGCGCGGCAACTTATCTCAGGGAACCGAGGTTACGTCAGTAACCGGACCGTTCCCTTTTGAACGGTCTCTTCCGTTGCGTGAGACGCTAAGGGGAACGCATCCAATCACGCCGCACTATGAACAGATACAGGACATCCTGCTCTGCGAGCCAATTTCGGAGCACTAATAAGGACCCCTGAGAACATGAGCACATTGTGCCTCAAGCTAGTAGCTGAGAAGCACTAATATAACCAGCTTCGCCCAATGGGGAATAGTGGTACATTAAACTGAAAGAACTCGCGCCTGTAAAGCAGGGACGTCTAAGTTATAGAATCTGGCAAATGTGGAAGGAGACGACCAGTCGGCGGCTTCACAGATCTCACCAATAGAAATTCCGCTGGACCACCTATAGGGCACTGCAAGCCTTCTGAGGCGTAAGCCAAGGCTATCGCATCAACGATCCAGCGTGAAAGTCGCAGTTTTGTGGCCGGCAGTCCTTTATGGCAGCCTCCAAAGCAAACAAAAAGCTGCTTTGACTGTCAGGCTAGAGCGCTCTAGGTATACTCTCAGAGCTCTTACTGGACAGAGCGTGTTCAGACCCTGCTCACCATCTGTAATGGGGAGCGCTAATAGGGAGATCACCTGAGCTCTGAACGGAGTTGAGAGCACTTTAGGAACATAACCATGTCTCCAACCTCTGCCCTTCCGAAGACTGACCAGATCTCTTGAACAATTTGAGGGTGTAGCGCCCATTTGCCCGGGGCTACCTTGCCTCTGGACAGCATGTCTGTGCCAAGGTTCAATCTGCCCGGCACATAAACCGCCCTTAACGAGAGGAGTTCTTTCTGTTTCCAAAAAAGGAGGCGACGAGTCATCCTGTAAAGAGTGTGTGACCTGAGACTGCCTTGGTGATTGATGTAAGCCATCAACGTCGTGCTGTCCGACCGGACCAGGACGTGGTGCCCTTTTAAGGCTGGAAGGAAGGTTTTCAGGGCCATGAAAACCGCCAACATCTCTAGGCAGTTGATATGCAGGAGTTGCTCCGGGGCTGACCAGGAGCTGGGTCTAATCTTGTTCCTGTTTAGAACAGGCGAGAGGTCGTCCAGGGAGCCACAGCCTTGATACAGCGGTGGTCTACCCTGACAGGAAGCCGCCCCAGGCGCCAGGCGTGGGGTGGAACATGGACTTTGAGCCAAAACTGAAGGGGCCGCATGTGAAGCAGGCCCAGAGGAATTACAGAGGCGGCGACCGCCATAAGGCAGAGCAACCTCTGAAAAACCTTCGGGGGGCGTGTCGTCCCCGGTTTGAAAGACACCGCCAATCGCTGAATAGTTAGGGATCGTTCCGGCGTAATCCATGCCCGCATTTGGGCGGAGTCTAAAATTGTTCCCAAAAAGACAGCTCGCTGTCTGGGCAACAGCTGACTCTTGTGCTAGAACTAGAACCTGCCAATCGTCGAAGTAATTCAAAATATGGATTCTCATCTGTTACGCCCCGTCTAGGGGTAAAGGTCGCAACATGAAAAGAGAGAGAGGAAGCGGGGAATCTCTTGAGGGTTTTTAATGAAACCAAACAAAGAAAAGGTACAATCGTCAAAATAAATCTATGAATAGGGAATTTCCTTCAGGAGTTGACCAGGCCAAAATAATAAACAAAACTTCCTTATTTTAAGACCTCTTTCCTAAACCCTAAACAAAATAAAAATACAATATACTAACCTGACTCCCTAACCAAAAACAGAGATCAAAAAGGTTACAATAAACAAAAATGGCGTCAAACTCCTTACTTTCTCCCAACCCTCTAAATTTACAATGATGTACAACTATTTACAAGATCAGGCAAACAGAGTTAAATAGAAGAATCCAAATCCATGTCATAACAAGCAATGTGGTCAAAACCAAACAGTTCCTACTTACAAAATTAATCTCTTTTAAAGATCAAACAATCCTCACTCTAAACAATCCTTTTCAACTAAGAGAACACACAGCCAAAACCCAACAACTCTCTTTGCTCTCGAGAAAGGAAGTGACATCAGGGCTTTTAAGGTGTGCCTTTTTTTGAATGCACCAATCCAGATGGGCCAATCAGCATCACACCTGGATACAGACACTTTAAAAACAAAAGAGAGACAGAAACGAGAAAACAAAGGGTTGTAACATCATCTGTCTCAGAGGGGAAAGAGCCGCATCTATGCACTTCGTGAAAGTGCGCGCGGCCAGAGACAGTCCAAACGAAAGGACTGTATATTGATAGGCCACTCCCTCGAATGCGAATCTCAAGAACAGTCTGTGATAGGGGGGCTATGTGGATGTTAAAGTATGCATCTTTCATATCCACTGTCATAAAACCAGTCCTCGGGGCAAATGTGCGTGAGGATCTGTTTGATAGTTAACATCTTGAACGACCGGCGCATAAGCGAGTGGTTCAGACGTCTGAGATCCAGAATGGGTCTGAGCCTGCCATCTCTCTTTGGAACGAGGAAGTGGCAGCGGAAAAAGCCTGACTCGCTGTTCGCTGGGGGCACTATTTCCACAGTTCCACATTTTGCAAGCAATGTCTACACTTCTTGTTGGAGAACGAGCACTTCGTTGTCCAGAACAGAAGTTTGAATAACGCTTCTGAAGCGAGGTGGCCTGCGAGCGAACTGAAGCGAGTGAATTGTTTTTAAAACCCAACTCGACACTCCCGGAATGGTTGCTCAAGCTGTGAAACAGGAGGCGAGAGGGTTTATTTTTGCTAATGAGAGCTCGCCGAGAGAAGGCGGGAAACTTGCATTCGCGTGAGTGTGTGAGAGAGTGTGAACAGGAAATTTGCTCTTTATTGTATGTGGGTCCGCTATCACAGTGGTAAAACATTCAGGTACGCGATGCACCTGCAGGACGTGACCTGCTGGAAACGAAACTCCATTGCTCAGAGGTGCTCAGAGGGATGGAGGATGAAAGCGAGCTGTTTTACGGGGCGTTCCAGCCGAGGCGAGAACAGAGCCTCTCCTTTTCCTCTTTAGCGGATCAGGACGGCTTAGGCGGCTCGGGGTCCAGCACAACTTGTGGGTGGGGACCTTGGCGCTTCAGAAAGGGGAAGCGTTTCGCCGTCCGGGGGTGCTGCTGCAGCCCAGGCTCAGATTTCCGTTGAGGCTGCGCTGGCTTTGCAGGCTGAGTGACGGGATTTTTCTGGCAGCCCGCAGCCAGGGGCAAGGGCACTTGGGGAGGAAGTGATGCAGCACCTGCGACGTCTTCTGGGCCTCCGAAAACCTTTCTGTAAACCTGTCCACAGCGGGGCCGAACAGGCCCTTCGGCGAGACCGGTGAGTCGAGGAAAGCCATCTTCTCAGCATCACTGATCTCAGTGACGTTTAACCAGAGGTGGCGCTTCAGCACCACCAAACTGGCCATGGTCTTGCCGATGAGCAGCAACTGCTTCCTCTAGAGGGGGGAGCTTGCTGTATCCCTTGTCGTCAGCGCCGTCAACGGTGGTGAGAGCCGCTGCTGTAGAGTGATTTACTTGGGCCAAGTAGGGGGCGTGCCACATCTTGGTGAGCTCGTTATGAACTGCAGGCAAGAACGGGGCGGGGCGTTGGCGAGAGGACTGTTGACGGCTTCCCGGCAGGTACCACTCGTCTAACAGGCCTGTGGGTGGGCTCTTCCGGAGCCGACCACTCGAGGCCCAGATCCTCTACCACCTTCGACAGGACGTGGATGAGTTTGGCGTCTGGTTTCGGCCTCAGAGTTTGAGAAGGGGGAAGGACTTCGGATAATATAGATAAATGAGGATAGAGGAATGTTGTTTTTCTGTCTGGATAATATGAGACTAATGAAAGTCAATGAGAGACAGTTTGGTGAGTGGAATATGATTGCTATTGGATATTTAATGCACTTCTTGTATACAAGTATGTGAATGTATGTAGCCTTCAGATGCGCCGAAGGAGACCAAGCCCCTCGCACCCGAAGAGGGGCACTGGTCTTCTTGTGTGAAACACACCGGCAAGACGAGAGGACGGAGCACGCGGGCGCTGAGCCGACATGACACCTCTCGAACCCGCTGAGAAGGACCCACTGCTCCGCTGTTTCTTTCTCTTAGGAGAAAACGGGAGAGCTGAGCGAGGGGGACCTCCTTCGTGAAAAAAGGCAAACCGCGAGCGGAGACGGGAAATACAAATTTTCTCGCAATGGAAGCATGAGCCTTCAGTGAGCGCAGCCACTGCCAAGACAAGCGACGCACTCACTGTGCCCATCCTTCTCATGCAAGGGATTCTTGCATGAGCCACACTCGCGGCGTGACATTTGCAACAACACGCGACAAATTTGCTCTTTAGGAAATTCGCTCTCTGGCTTGCTCCTCACTTGCCGGATGGCCGCAGGGAATCCTCACTGATTGGGCATCTTCAATTGCGGCGTGCAGAGTTGGAGCTTCTTCTTCTCGGCTTCTTCCAGAGTCAGCGAAGAGATGATCCTCGTCGCTGAAGGAGAATGATCTGATGAATGGCGCTCTGAGCCGGCTTATATAAGGGTCGGCTCCGCCCTGTCTGGCTGGCTAAAGCGCCATTGGTTTGTGCAGCTGCACAAACATGAACAAATCAGGCTTTAGTACAGAGTAAAACAACAGGTTTCCCCTTAGCGTCTAACGCAAAGGGAGAGACCGTTCGAAAGGGAACCACTGGTCTACATAGTGCATCAGTCTTTTTAATTCAAAAGAGCAAGAAAAATCCTGGCCAACATCATGTGCTCTCATTCTCTTACCTTGTTCTGGGTGAGGTGGTGGACAGCTCGACAGTGGGCATCAGGGATCTGAGTGGCCATACAGCCCTGGTTCATATCAAACACCTGGATGGTGTGGTCAGCGCCAGCACCCAAGACGATATCTGACACACTGTGGTTAAAGAGATAAACTTTGCATCCTGTCATTTAGAATAAAATACAATACTGTTATATAACAGTATTGGACAATGAGACAATGAGATTACCCTCTACATTATGCTCTGTAAAAGTTATATTTCATAATCCAAATTACATGCATAAAAAACTATAACAAAGTTACACAGGAAAGTCTTATTTATTATTAAGCCAATGTGTTCCACTGTATGTGTTGCCAAATCAGGTCTGCCACATTACCTCACATAAGGATAAGATGAACTAAAGAAGTTATTAAAAAACTGCTGGGTTCACAACATTTTTGCTTAATAAATTACATGTAAAACAATTAAGGATTAAAGATGAAGACATAGGATATTAAACAAATATGAATCAATTAGACTACCACTCAAAATGTTTGCATACTTGACTGAATTTACCAAGAGCCTAAAAACCTTTTGATCTAAAAGCTTAAATGCTTTAAATTCAGTTTGCTAACAAATATGAAAGTGTGTGTGTTAATTTCTGTTAAAGGTATGCAAAATATTGAAAATGCAAAATATACTGAATGAACCTGTGTGTTATTAATACTCAAAGGAACTGTGTGTTATTTATAGTTAACAGGAATATTGTTCTGCTCATGCACTGATACCTTCAGCTATTGTTGAATTGTGCAAAGCCAAAAGGCTAAGTCAGGTATTTTAGGATACAGGAGTAGAAGTCATTGATGGCCGAAGTGATGTCCATTCCTGATTTCATGCTGAACTTACTGGCCAATTTAGACTTACTTCTTTGCTTATACCTGTGATTAAATGAAGAAGAAAATAAAATTCAACACATTCCATAAATAAAGATTAAACTTATCTCAGTGTTGTTTCTATGGATTATAACAAAGCATTGCAGTTGAAGCTGTGTGGACATGAACAAAAAGTTCTCAACACAATTATTCTATAGATGATGTTCCATCATAAACAGAATATTACGTGCGATATCTGGCTGATGTCTCCTATGTATCTCTTCCAGGAATTCCCCAACACTTGTATGTGGGATTCTTCTCTGATTCTTCAAAAATAACGCACAGATTCTCCATTGACGAGTGCTTACCCCTCTAGCACAGACATATTTCACCATGACAAAAATCTATACAGAAATTCTACACAGCTTCCTGCCTTAGAATATGAAGTATGTGGTTGTTAAATTAAACAGGTCTGAGCAGAGCTTAAATTAGGATTTTTGAGATGAGGCACCCTAAAATCTGATAGCCTGGCATACTCCCAGATTTTACAAGCCCTTGAAACTGAACCTTTCTTTTGGCAGAAGTTCACCAACACCCTGCGTTTCTTGTTACTTGCTCATTGTCTATTAACTGCTTGTACCTCTTGACATCATGTCTCGTGGTGTCCAGATGGTAAAGGTACAGCATTAGATTTGATCCTGACACCAGCAGTAAAAATTGTCCAGATAATAAAACTGTGCACTTATGATGGGCTTTGCAAACTGGTCATCTCACTGGAGAACCATGAAGTTAAACAAACAGTGCATTAACAGACAGTCAGTATAACACATCAACATTGCAGTTTATTAATAGCCTTTAAATAAAGTGCTAAGTGCATTCATGTCACAGCATATAAAATTCAGCACCATATCAGCTTAAAATATCACAATCTCAGTCATTCTCTCTTTTTACCAAAGATGGAGTGTGAAGAGATAAATGAGGATAGAGGAATGTTGTTTTTCTGTCTGGATAATATGAGACTAATGAAAGTCAATGAGAGACAGTTTGGTGAGTGGAATATGATTGCTATTGGATATTTAATGTACTTCTTGTATACAAGTATGTGAATGTATGTAGCCTCTAGCGTCATGATTTTTAATGCATTTTTGCCTCCCAACATGTGTGCAATTACAGTATGTGTTCCATTACCATCTTTACCACATTAGAATAAACTGTCTGCTTTTATTATGCTACTTTTGAATTATTATTCTTATTAGTAACTATTATTTATTATTTTTACTGTTTATGCTACCAGCCAAACATTTGTCTGTGTTTGCATGCTTACTTGAGTATATTTCTAGCCAAAATGTCTAAAATGTTTTTATGCTCCACTTTCAACATTAAGTACCTCTGTTTATTATTGCAGACTCAGGATTTTCCCTTTAATATAAATGACACAAACACAGATACATTGGGTCATATTTGGCTCCAGATACACACACAGATGCACAGGTCTAGGAGGCTGGGTGGGAAGACACCAGAGAGAGACTCTGAGCCAGAATGTGACTGAAGAAAACTGATTTGAATGAACTTCAGTTGTGTTGGGGGTTCTGGGAAAGAGGGAAATTAGGGTTTAGAGAGGTCTGCAAGTGTTTAGAGCACTGATGTGCTGACCAGGGGCCTGCACAGATGCCATTGACGTTCCAGCAGAGGAGAAATGCCAAGAAAAACACTTCCCACAGGCGTACGCATTCAAATGCAAATACATTTTTTGAATCTTAAAACGTTTCTTCACATACTTCGCTTATTGCATCACGATAATTGTAGGTACTGCATAAGCTCAGAACTAATAGCACTTTTTAAATTGCTCATGTCAGTGCAAGGACTGTATTTGGTTTAATTGTTGATACGTTACCATGGTCAGAACAGGTTCAGAAGCATTTGCGGTCCAGATGCAAAGGGTGGGGTCCTCAGAGGTACTCAAAATCCACCGCTTACTGTGACTCCAGAATACAGTGTTCACAGCCTTACTGTGCCCTGCAAAAAGAAAACAACAGAGCCACAATTTTGATGCCAAGGACCCCAAAAATTATGATCACCTTGCAAGGGACTCCCATACCATAAATACAGGTATAGGCAGCTATATATGATTATAAAATATTAAATAAGATTAATACAAGTATAAGACTATCATTGGCCTGTGGCGATTACGTGATAGGTAGGTGGTCAGATACTTTCTTAACCGCTGTTTATTTTGTTTCATCTTAATGCCGCTCTCAGCAGTGTGGGTGGCATTGTGATTTTCGCTAACAAGACATTGCTGCAAAGGCATTTCAAACATCTTTTTACCCCTAAGAATGAAAAAGAACATCACTGTGAGTATATCAGGCCATTAGTCCAATGAAAAGAGCATCTATTTCAGGGACAGGAAGGGCCTCCAAAAGTCAGAATTCCTCAACTGTCAGTTTCAGCTGTCAGGATCAAATGCTGTCAGAATGGCATGCAAAAATCGAATACTGAATCAATTCCTTGGTGCCACTCATTGAAGAAATGAAAATAAGAGACATGCAAAGGAATTTGACATAAAATAAACACTACAGATTTGAAGCTATCCCACTACCTGTGTAGACAGCTGGGTTGCTGGTGAGTGAAGAGTCGTACAACAAAACAGAACCGTCTCCAAGACCACACGCAATCTGCTTTCCATCTCCTAGACACAAAAATAGAAAGTTAACAATCAAAAACGAAGGAATAATTTGTTCAAAAACTACGCCCCTCAGGCGCAAGTCTAAAATAACAACTACAGCACTCTTAAAAACAGCTGTATATGACTTTATTGTGTTTAACTCCAGGAGTCTACTCGGGTTTGCTGCTGGTGCTACAGTATGGAGTCTTTATGTGAGACCACAGGAGAACCAAAAATGGGCAAATCAACAGGCACATGATCGTTAGCCACGGCTATTAAGTACTGTTGATTGTGCATAAAGCTGGAAAAGAAACTGTTTTCTATGCAAAGTTAAGCCAATGAAATTACAGCAGGATACTGGAGTGCTGCAACGGCAAACTTTGTGTAGAAATTTGACCATTTATAACAACAAAAAAAATAGTTTTTTTATTTTAAAAAATATTTTTATTTAATGCATTTTACACTTTTTATGTTTTACTATTTGTTATTGTTGTAATATATATTTTAAGAATTATTAAAAAGAAGTCATACAGTGTGACATGATTTCTGGTTGAGCATTTTCTGGTTGTGCAGTACAAAGAAATTTCACTCTAGTACTGTTCCTCACCTGAGTACTGTAGAGAGCTGACAGGGGTTGGAGTTGTGGAAACTGTCAAATGAGCATAAGGCATACATGGTGCTTCAAAATGTGAAGGATACTCAGTTAAGAGGCGCTTTCTGTTGAAAAACAGTGCATAATTTTCAGCACAAGCTACAATGGTCTTATTCAGTACTACTGCATTCTTGAGACTGTACTGAAACTGACAGAATACTTACATATTTGTGATAGTTGTTGTGGCAGAGTTTTTCTTTTTAACATCGGTCTTTAGTCTAAACATGGTCCTACTATAAAAGAGATGGCAATGGCAATGCCTGCAGAGTTTAGCTCCAACTTGCCTCAACACACCTGCCGGGAAGTTTGTAGTATGCCTAGTAAGAGCTTGATTAGCTGGTTCAAGTGTGTCTAATTGGGGTTGGATCTAAACTCTGCAGGACATCGGCCCTCCAGGACTGAGTTTGGGCACCCCTGTTATAGTTTATAGTCTAATTCCTGAAAAATCCAATAGAACATATCCTAGTTTTTCATAGACAGGATACTTGACTTGGTCACAAGCAGATGCAGCAACAACATTTGTGATGTGCTTTAAAGATTTACATTTACATTTAATCATTTAGCAGACGCTTTTATCCAAAGTGACTTACAAATGAGGACAATGGAAGCAATCAAAATCAACAAAAGAGCAATGATATAAAGATGATTGCGATTCTACTAAGGCAGACATCATGAAGGTCATCTTGTACATTCAGTACATAATATTAAAATAAAAAATATGGCAAAAATGGCAATAAAGCCTTTCAGTAATGTGAGTCTAAGCAGGCCTGTACACTCCATGGAAACAGAATTAAACAGTGTTTAAATGAATATTATGCTAGTGACCTCAGATTAAACTCTAAAGTTACAGCATGGAAGATATTAGGTGTGAGCACAATTAGTATCATTTACTTTAATTCATGTTTAAAAAGGCTACCAGCACACAGCCTGAGTAATTGTTTCTATAGAATAAGCTTCTTTGCCTATTAGTTAATTTGACATTAACTAAAAATCTACAGTATACATGTCTAACAGTCTCAATACGCACACTGAAGGGATTCATTTCTCACATTTTCAGAATGTTGCACTCAACAGAATGATTAAATGCTCACAACCACTGTTGCACATTTGATTTAACTTACCAATTTCTTCAATTTTCAAAGCATGAAACCATGTGAACCATATAAAAGTAAACCTGAATACATAAAGTTTGTTAGACTGCTGTGTGGTCTACTGACTTACTGAGGAGCTGTATTGTATCCTGATGACTTCACTTGTGTGTGAAAAACCAAAGGCTGATCCTTTACACTCTTCTGACAGCTCACACCTAGAAGACAAAAAGAGAACAGGTCAGTCACATAATTAAGCTTTGCCTGTGTGCTGTCTGAACATTACTCATCTATCATAATTATTTACCACTAACACTATAATTTGAAATAAGCTTGATATAATAATATCAGTGACATTACTACACACGTAAACCATTTTGCTGATAATATATCAATCTTATTTCAAATTATAGTGTTAGAGGCATACTATTATATTTCCTCCACCATTTTCATGACTCTTATACCACTCTAGAGTCTTTTTCTGCTCATGTAATAAAATAATTTCAACTTAAACCATATTTAATGCCCATATATTTATTTATTTGGTGAAGCTTGATACTGTACAATCAGCTTGTCATTATTGTAAAATATACCCTTTCAGGAGCCACACAATCTGATTGAGGCTTATTTGTTGATACTAAGCTGCTGACTGAACATTATACCTTTTTAAGAGTTATTGACATGAAATGTATACAAATAAAAACTTATTCAAATGTCATTCGAATGTCATATTACAGTAAAAAGATTCAACCTGAAGAACTGTCATTTTTCCGAGTTTTCTTCACTTTAGTGAGCTAATTTTTTTCAGCTCCATTAAAACTAATGCACACGTTTCCAAAAATGGTTCCCGTGCCAAGCACAGACTAAATGTATATTCTGAAAAGTGGCTAATAAATGCAACTACTTCCTAAAGCAGAGGTTTCCAATCCTGCTCCTGGAGGGCCAGTTTCCAATCTGTCCCAACACGCTTGCCTGATGGTTTCTAGTAATCCTGAAAATGCTGATTAGCTGTTCTGGTATGTTTAATTAGGACTGGAGCTAAACTCTGCAAGATAGTGGCCCTCCAAGAGCAGGACTGGACACATCACATCTGTAAAATCAGTAAAATTCATTATTATGCCATTTATTTTTGAGGTTTGAACTCAGTTCCCGTCTTTTGCTGGTTTTGCTGTTTTCTTGGGAAACACTTCCAAACAACTTCAACGATTTAAAAATAAACTTGAAGCAAGACTGGGCCAAGAACCCTTTTTGAGAGCTGACTAAATTCCACCATATATTGAGCACAATCATTATTGTAATTACTTTAATAATACTAAAACAAATTAGTGCTGGTACTACAAATACAAATGGGGAAAAATGTCTATGCACTTTGGACAACATAAAGTTCCTGTCATGAGATCAATCAATAAGAAATAACATATTCTTTCATAGATCATACTTATTACTGTGGTATCCCAAATTATTTCAGTTTACATTGGCAAAAAGTACTGAAACAGTGTATTGATGAGAGATAGCAGTTTCTGACCACATCCTGACATACAGTAACCCATTATTCAAGAATATGTCACACTGTTCTGAGATCAGCCTGTTATCAGACCTTCAATCACAGACCCTAAACTGCTGGATCCCGACTATAAGTGCATGTCAGAGCCCAGCAGTAAGAAGAAAATGAGTTGTCCTAGTTATGGTATTGACTTAGGTCCCAGAAAAAGCTATGGAATAAATTTAAACCTCTGAGGATGTGTAACTCTAGTAAGGAAGAAAAATAATGCCCAGTTGGAGATGGAAGAAGAGTAAGGGAGAGAGAGAGAGAGAGAAATAATGATGATGGATTGCTTTTACATCCATGAGACATATAAGACAAAAAAATCATTATGCAGTTAAAACACTCAAAAAAGGGGAACAATTGTCTGCAAGCATACAAGGAAATACAAGAGGTCTAAAAAGTATTTTGTAATTTCTTCTTCTATAATTTTGACAAAAGGAAGAAGAAGACAGGTACTATAGCAGGTCAGTGTGTGGCCTACAACATTTAGCCACTTTGCTGAATTGCTTGCAAAGTATAAGTGAGCATAAGAGACTTCTTATTTCAAAAACATAAACACAAAAGATCTTACCGACCCCAATTTTTTAATGGTAGTGTAGCTTATAGTGTAAATGGGTAAATTTTTTGTCTTTGGAAGGATATGCAGTGATGAATCATGCACATTAAGACCAAGATCATGTGTTAAGAAAATAAATAGGAGTTTTTGTGACATGGTTTGTGCCTGGTCTCTTCATTCTGTGGTTATCAAAACCCTTTATCTTTGTGACCTCAGACACCAGATGGCATCAGGCTGTTTTATAAAGAGTGACAGTTTCATTTCCATGAATTGTAAAAGTATTTCTAACTACAGTATATAAGGAATTCTGCTGTGCCTAATGACAACTTTCTTTTGAAAAGCTATAATGTGGTACAGACCTCCGCAAGGCCACAAAGATTAACATCTTGGACAGTAACGAGTCAGCATCATAAATATTACCATGGGGGGTGTCAATGACATTGAAATGCTAGTAAATCCAAAGGTGTTTTTTTTTCTTTGGCAACAAAAAGTGTGCGTGTGTGGTTTTGTAAACTCCCAACTGATTTTTCTCTGAGGTTTTGGGCCATGTTTTGCCAGCTCAGCATTCAGAGGGGACATAGTCATCAGAGGAGAACTGAAAATAGAGGAAAAAACAACATAAATAGACTTCTATTACTGGAAATAATAAAATACAGCATTTTCCATTGTGGTAGTTGACTCATCAAGAATAAGGTTAACATTCTATAACAGACAATACGTCTACTGTAGATAATTCTGGCTAAAACCAAAATCAAGCATTGAGTAAATTATTCTTGGATGGGGCTCAAAATGACACCCTGTGTATTCTAAATCCAAGCACCACCTGGCCATGATCAGGAGCCTCATAGAGATCGAAAGATGAGTGTTGTTACCTGGGCACAGCTGAAAGTTGCTCATCCACAGAGAGGCCCGTTGTCATCCTAAAGCAGAGCTCGTCCAGCCCGGCACTATTAACCTCTAAAAGGGCTACTGAAGTCCCAAATAGAGAAGTCACCAAACAACACATCTAGGCAGAAAGACTCACACAGACCACTTTCCTCCAAGAATGCAAACCACAGCAAAACCTTGTAAAAGCTTTACATCTTAAATAATCCTGGCTTTGTGAAACCATAAACTGCTAATTGCAGGGCTGTAAAAATACCAAAGGTGCTAAACACGTGAACTCTAGAGCGGCTTAAGGTTAACAATATGAATCTTTTAAAATCTGTCAAAAAATGTAGAATACTGTAAATATATCAAATATTTTATTTGTATACATATTGCACAGATGCACAGACATGAAAAGTTTAGCGCAGTACTTACATTGTCACCAAGTTCATTAGAGATGGCCCATGCCCCTGCCATTGAAATGCTTAGGTCACCTGTCAGGAAAAAAAACTGCCACTTCATTATTTAAAATATTTACATACTACAGTAATTATGTTTCATGCCTCAAAAAAAAATGTTAGGGAAAATTTTGTTTCGAAACTTGATTTTGGTTTGGAATAAATTAGTGGTAAACCAGGAAGAATGAGTAAATCTGAAACCTAAACAGTCATTCTTCTTCAGAAAAACAGACAATGGCACCATGCTGGCACCATACGGATGGTGTATTTTCCCATGCTTCAAGTATTTTTAGGAAGCCATTTGTTTAATGAAAATCATGATGTTTATGCATATTTCTGAGGTGAATTTTGTTTTGAGGTTGCAAGATTTAACCAATGTTATCATTAAGTGTACAAGGACATGCAATGACTTTCTGCCGCTCTCTAAACTAAGTATCATAATCCTGGAATATTTCAAGCTAGAAGACTCCATCCTTATCTGGTTATCACACAGAAGCATACTCACACTCTAAAGTTTGTTGACCACTAAGGCCACGGTTGCATTTATTTGTATCACATTTTTTGCAATAAAAAAACATTTTTGTTTGAAATATGTTACTATTTTTTTTTTTACTAATAAACATACCAAGGTAAAATATAATGGATCAAATATTTTCTTGAACAATTGCTGAATTTGAACCAAAAGTATGTTTATGTTTCAGAGTTAATTGAATACTTATGATGCCTCTGAGTGGAAGATTCATGAGAAGCTCTGAAGTATCCAGGTCAAGCAGATATAGTTCATCAGAACTTCCGATCCACACACAACTTCCTCTATGGAAAAGGCACAAAGAAGAGACTATTTTCAAAAGACACTACAAAGAACTAAGGCCTGTTAATGTAACAGGGTACAACAGGGGAAAAAAAGAAAAGAAAGGAAAAAAGATCTGTATTGTATAGAGCTACTGTAGGAATTCACACCCACATTGCCACAAAGTCTCTAGAGAACATCTATGAAAGCATGTTATATTAAACTACAGTGGCAGAATCTATGATAAGAGATTGCACAAGCTTGCTCTAAAAGAGAACTGCACTAAAGCTTTGAAAAACTTGATTTAAGTCAGTGTCTTATTGCAGTGCAAATCATAAAGTGGCAGAGGTCAAGGTTCATCACTCCTGTCCAATAAACTAGAGTTATTGGGGTAATATGTTGTTTTCTATGAATCACTATAAATCTGTGAATAACAATGCGAAGAATTCATGCACAGTTAATTAACTAAACATGAGTGTGTAAAAGAAGACATTTAATTCATATATATATTTTAAAGTTTTAAGTATTTCTGATTTTTGTGACTTTGCCTCTTCCTTGGCCTCCCTTACTTTCTGGGTCTGCAGGCATTTCTCCACCAGTGTTTAGAGCATATGATATGACAAATTTCAGCATATAATGACATGTTATGTGAAAGTTTTCAGGTTCAGTTCACACAACCATCTTGTAATAAAGCTGTAACTGCTGTTTGGACAGCATGAAACCATAAAGAGGAGCATAATGGCTTTCTAATAGGACATTTTCTGCCATGACCATAGAAAGATCTGTTGAAAAATAAATTTTTACGCCTGTGAAGACAGGTGTACCATGCTGTATATCTCTACCACAACTTTACAATGTAACATGTACATAACTACTACAGTAATGACTGTTATCATACATACTGTGTGCTTGTGAATACATTTTGCCTGCCCTACAGCATTTCTTACCCCAAAAATTCAACAACTGCCCAACCAGATAAAGGTGAACAACAATAACAGACCAAAGACAGTACCTCTGCTGCAGGCTAGTATGACTGGACTGCAGTTTCTGTGCCCAAATTTTCAGAACAGGCTTTGCTGTCTCCACTGTTCCTCTCACATCATTACGAGTCGTTTCTAGAAAAGCACACAGATGAAGCTCGATGAGATCCTTTTCACTTGAAGCATATGTATCGTTTTCCACAGTGAGGTAGGCACATGAAAAACACTAGTTATATGGAGTCTGAATTGTGGCTTGTGGGTTTTTTCTAACCATCTGGTCTATTTTGAGGTGAGCTGGTTTTTCTGAGGTTTCTCTCATGCTTCTGTTGAAGCTTCGAAAGGTCCAGTTTTGTCACCAAGCGGCATTTGTGGTCCACAGGGAGAGTGTAGCACCAAAGCTCGAATCACAAAGAGATTCCAACATAAACAAAGTGATATATAGATTACACAAGAGAGCTTTAAAGTGTGTGTGTGTTACTCACCTGTCCGTCACCAGACCCTGTGATGAACTGACTGTTTTGCTCCATGAAGAACAGACTAAGCAGTGGATACGCTGTGAAACAAAAACTTCAGCATCTTCACTACATATTCTCTACATTTACAGGCTATGAGTGAAGAACCTCAATTTCTGTTGTATAAATATTAGTGTTAATAACTATAACCCGACCTGATAGGACAGCAGATTAAAAGAGTTTATCTCCCTTCTTCACATCCCAAATCTAATACAAAAAAAGAAAGAAAAAGTCATATGCATATGTATCTACAATATATGATATATACTGTATATATATTATTACCAGCTCTCTCTCTCTCAATATATATATCTATATATGACACAGTATATATATACAGTATATACATACATATAGAGTAAATATACATATATACACACACACATATCTGAAATTTTCATCTAAAATGAGAATTTTTATCAGGCCCCTATATATATGTTCAGTTATTTCACTTTAATTGCATATAAAATTACCTATACATTGCCATTTGAGTAAAATTACTGAACCTAAACATAGCAGCCTGATAAAAATTCTCATTTTAGATGAAAATTTCAGATGGCACTTAGAGGCTTTTGCATGATGAGCTTTCAAAACTCCAGGCGCCTCCTCTCTCTATAGGAATCACAAATACAGTGGCCCCAAGTTTTGGGTCTCCATTTAAAAATATAGCTGTTGTTTTATAATTTGATTGAAACATGTTTTATTACATAATGCAAACATGTTCTTAAGTTTAATTATGGCTTAAGCAGACAAATGCTGTTTGAACGAGATATGACCATTTATTTCTGATTTACAAGACAACAAGGGGCTTATTCAGATTTTTTTCATACACTAATTTACTGCAGGTTTCATATGAGTATTTCAATGTTATCTCATCTTTATGGGCTGGTCAATCACAGTCTGGGTAACGGAATGTTCTACATGCAGACTTTGTTCGACATTTCATCTGGAGATGGGTCAAAAAAGGCATTTGTTTCCTTTTTACTGTTTCAGCATAACTGCTTTTGTTTTCGATTCACTGAATCAAAATCGTGTGCATCTTATTTCATACCTCTGCATTCAATAGAAACACTCTGGAGCCAGAGCATGCAGTCATTTTTGCGCTCAGTGGACACAGTGACAGATGCACCACCCTGCTGAGCAATGTGCCAACAACTCTACCTGAGGCAATTCCACCTGGAACACAGATGTCATGTTTGGGAGATGGGACAAAAAAGTGATTGACAGAGAATATATTCCAGAGCAGATCATTCTTAGGTGTCACAGATTTATATGCTCTGCAGACGAGCAGACTTTTTCAGTCTGTTTCTGAATCAAGGTCTTTGCATGCGTTATTATCGTCTTTGATCTGTGTGTAGCAGCGATCAATGTCCCAGACAATAACCTAATCTTCAGAAGCACTACAGAGGTGGAGACGATCTCTCACCGTCCCAAAAGCCATGGCAGACCCATCACCATGGTGACCAGTGAGTTCCAAGGGAGGCTACAGGAAACATTCAAATTAAATTTAAATGTTAACTTAAATTGTTTAATGCTGTGCAACAATGTAGTCCTATTAAATGTTACTAATGATGGCACACAATTTACTGTTATATTGAATGGCTATATTACCTCTTTTTATCCCCAGAAATGAAAGAAATTCATTAGTTTGGTCTTGATGGTACTTGCCTTTATGCATAATTCATGGTAAAAAGACACTATCTTTATATAGTTTCTACATTAATTTGGAAATTAAATGTGAAAATATCTTTATGATCACAAATTTTAATGTTAGGTGCAATTAATTGCAGCAAAATATGTGAATAATTTGGTTACTTTTTCAGTCAGTTGACAATAATTATATATATTTGTTTATTGAAAATAGATATAGGTAAACAAAGACCTCCAGGTTGTTGTTTTCATAAATTCTTATATTCTTGTCCTGCCATGGGACAGCACAGTGAGAAGGACAGCAGGCCAGCTGCAGGTGGGACACTGGCTTGTTGCAAGTTAGAGAGAACCTCTCAATAAAATACTGCACTGAGGTCACAGCAGCCGTGGAGATCCCAATAGTCCCCTGTAACAACACATAATGAGAAAGTTTTAAATGTTTAGCGGGGCAAGATGTCATCTAACTGGCCCAGTTAATGGGCACATTCCATGAATACAGTGAACAATGGTGCCATGAGATTTTTTAAAGCATCAGCGGATAAGATATCCACTATATTATAAAAGTGGATATTTGTATATATTGTTTTCAATTTATGGGACTAGCCTGTTTATTAATAACTGTACACTAGCAAACTGGTCCCAAACTAGCTAGCCTCTAAGAGACAGCTTAAATGAAGACGTCTGAAGGCTATGCACCTGCTTTTACTGACCATCTGTTGAAAACTAACAGTTAGCCCTACATTGTTTTAGTTTTAGGCCGTGTTTTGTGGAAAGTGCCAATGACATCAGCTGCAAAGTATTTTGTTCATCACCTGAAAGTAAAATGTATTGCTGTGTAAGTATTGCAAATGTAACCCATATATAATTATACTGTGTGTGTAGTTAGTAAATGAAATTCCAGTTTTTGGCCTGTGACCCAGCAGCTTATGCGTCCATGCTGCTTTGGAAACTGAAGCCTTTCCGGGACGGCACACCAGAAGGGACACTTGCTAAGGTGTGGAGCAAAGTCCCTAAAGTCTTGTACTGTTGGTTTGCTGGCTTAGACGATTTTATTTGTTTGTTTATTTTTTATTTTATTTTTGAGTACACTGTAATGCGAAAAGAGTACATGCTGACACGATATACTATAATTGTGGAAGTTTTGTGTCTCTGGCTTATTGTAGAGATAATGTCATGTCTATAAAAACAATAAATGTTGTTCAAGTCTGATATAAAGACAGATACCTGACGACCTGACTGGTTGATTTTACTTGGATGCATCCGTATTATTCGTAGCGCAGCAGATTTGTTCTCTAGTTTATTATTTACACAGACTGTCCGACTATAGTACTAGTTAAAAAAGGGCAGGTAATTAATTTTCTATGCAACAATGCCCTCTGGTGGTAAACTGCAGTCAGTCAGTCTGAATGTTCATTGAAATTGATATATACAATATATACATTGAATATGATAAATAATACAAATAAATAATGGAAGCAGTAAGAAGACGATGAACAGGTTATAGTTTGTTCTTGTATAGACTATATAGATTTTAGGTTGTATAATCCAAGCTCATTACAAAAATCCTTATAAAATGGTATAGATTAAGACACTGAGTACATTTGTGAAAATAAAAATAAATAAGTTTTAGCATGTTGTCAATGCTTTTTATTTCGGTTACAATAACAAACGACGTCTTTAACAGTCAAATACAAAGGGAGCAATTTGACAATCATAAAACAAAGACACAATCACTCTTCTATTGTTTCACTTAAAAAAAAAATCTTAAATTTCTTCAACACCAAAAGTGTCTTTAATCCTATATTAAATGTTACAAACGCTACGTTTTCACTAACAAACGATCTGCGAGTTCACGCCCACATCTGCCTTCCGCCAATGAGTCTCAGTCAAACACACTGAGCTATCCAATCATAAAAGCGTAATCTACATATGCATGTATTTGGAAACGCCCCTTATCCTAACCGACCAATCAGTCTTTCGCTTCAGTCAGTCAATCAACTCTCCCCGCCCAGATTTTTTGACAGAACGGAAGCCGAGATGGGCCAAACCAGCCCATCCGGATAACAGAGACAAACTTGGCAGCGAGCGGATGAACTGGTCGGATCTTTGTTCTTCACAGACAGACTGTCAACCTCTTTATAGTTTTGCGTATCGTCACTTATATGTCTCACATTTATATCAAGATTATATAGAATACTCCTTCCCTTGGCACGCAGCTTCAGCACAGGCATATGCTTTTTGAGCTAGCATATTTTCCTAGTGTTTTTAGTTCATTCTTCCCCCCACCGACGAGGTTTTATTGGACCAAGATAGGCGGCGCGGGCACCAAGATGTCGAACCGGATGGTGTGCAGAGAAGCGAGCCACGCCGGCAGCTGGTACACGGCTTCAGGTAGAGCCAGAGACCCGAGAGCAGCCCGGGCCTGAGGTCCGGTGTGCTGCTTACACCAGTGTGTGTGTGTGTGTGTGTGTGTGTGTGTGTGTGTGTGTGTGTGTGTGTCTCAAAACCTAGTGACTTGCCTATCTGGACAGCATTTTTGGGACGTTCAGCACGCTCAAAAATGCTGCCTAGGTAGGTAGCTCACTTTGTTTTTAGGCAGAGCCTGTGCGATCAGCTGGGAATTATCAAATAGCTGTGCCTAAAATGGTTTAAAGACCACAGGGCGAGATTCTTCATAATTTGTATCTTTTTCTTAACATACGGTCTTTTAAAAACGAATTAACTTTATTTAAAATGTGAACTAAAACATATTAGCTTTATTTTGTTAGAAAATCACTTTAAAGGGATTTAATTCTGCTCAGCAATTAATCTAAATCTACAAAAAAGTGGGCCTCGGTCATGAAAAGTCATTTAATTGGTCTTGGCATTTAGAAGATTATTTAATGAATTACTTTAAATGTTAAAAATGTTTTTGTTTATTTTTTTCTGTTTTTCATTGAGCAGACAGAAAACATTTGCATTTAAATTCAAGGGCCATTATTTAAATTAACCGCACTGTGTGTGTGTCTCATATTTGCATGTTTGTGTGTGTGTGTGTGTCTGTGTGTGTGTGTGTGTGTGTGTGTGTGTGTGTTTCTATTGTAAATGTTTAGCTTTAGTGTGTGTAATAGCAGCTGAGAACGAAACAGGCCAACAGTTAGCTGGTTAGCCTATAGCCGGTGTGTGCGAATCTCTCCTACACGCCAACTACACAGACTAATACCACAGATTAATATACCATCCACGCTAATTTTACCCAGCCTTACTTTACTGGATGAGTAAATCCAGATAGATTAACTTCTGTCGCAATTCAGAAGGCTGGATTTACTCTGCTAACGGCTAAAGCTATTTGATGAAGTTCATATGACAGTTGTACACGACAGCTATGTTTTCATACATATTAAAACAATGTTTTTCATTTATATTGATGTCTGGTAAATGCTGTGTTCATTGTTATATCGGTCAGCATTTATGTACAGTTCCATTCCAGTAAATACAGTGAGCACAGTCAGCACATGAAAGTCTTCAGAGGGCTGGTGCTGTTTTTTTCCTCTCATGCAGTAACAAAGGATGCATGACAAAAGCCCAGTGCTGCGCACACACACACACTAGATCACATATTTTTACACTGTAGAGAAGTCAGTCTTGTGGCTTTTACATGATGATTTGTGTTTAGTAAGCTGTCACTATTTTTAGAGCTCTTGTTTTGTTCAAAACACACATTTTTGAGTGTTTGCATATGAAGAAGGCTCGTCTCCAGCAAATACTGTATAATGTAATGTGTTGGGAAAAAGTCTGGCGAGTCCATACATGTATAAACATGCATGTCTTCAGTTACAGTTTTCAGATAATGACTACTTGTTATTCATCTGGCAGTGATAACACTGGCCAGTTAGTTAGGAGTGTGTCAGTTGGACAAATTGTACAGACAATGTCAATGAATAATGATTATTTTGTACATAATATTATAAAAATATATTATACATATATATATATATATA
>NW_015505517.1:147777-162219 GCF_001515645.1 Sinocyclocheilus grahami | reverse complement strand
ATATATATATATATATATATATATATATTTATATATATATATATATATATATATATATATATAATATTAGATTTGATATACTGCTATATTGGTATTCTTCATATATTAGACTCATATATTGACCATGTCTCACCTGACTGCTCTTTGGAATATCATTAGTGATGTAATGGTATGATTCATTAGTGTAGAGATTTGATTAACAACTGCTAAAACTTGACCAAATTGGTTGTATTCTTATTATTCCTTTTTCAGAATCAGCTGAAGTTCATCTGTTCACTGGTTCTCAAAACTGTTATCTTGTCCTGTCAGACTCTGATAAGAAAGTCATTAGAACTGGGACAATGGCACTGTCTGAGGCTGAAATATTCAAGACAGCCATTTCACCTATTGTTTCATTGTTTGTTTGACTGATTTACAGGTGCATCTCAATAAATTAGAATGTCGTGGAACAGTTAATTTATTTCAGTAATTCAACTCAAATTGTGAAACTTGTGTATTAAATAAATTCAATGCACACAGACTGAAGTAGTTTAAGTCTTTGGTTATTTTAATTGTGATGATTTTGGCTCACATTTAACAAAAACCCACCAATTCACTATCTCAACAAATTAGAATATTTCATAAGACCAATAAAGTTGGTTGTGCATCTTTTTCTTCTAACCTTTTTCCTTCCACTCAACTTTCTGTTAACATGCTTGGATACAGCACTCTGTGAACAGCCAGCTTCTTTGGCAATGAATGTTTGTGGCTTACCCTCCTTGTGAAGGGTGTCAATGATTGTCTTCTGGACAACTGTCAGATCAGCAGTCTTCCCCATGATTGTGTTGCCTAGTGAACCAAACTGAGAAATAATTTTGAAGGCTCAGGAACCTTTGCAGGTGTTTTGAGTTGATTAGCTGATTGGCATGTCACCATATTCTAATTTGTTGAGATTGGTGGGTTTTTGTTAAATGTGAGCCAAAATCATCACAATTAAAAGAACCAAAGACTTAAACTACTTCAGTCTGTGTGCACTGAATTTATTTAATACATGAGTTTCACAATTTGAGTTGAATTACTGAAATAAATGAACTTTTCCATGACATTCTAATTTATTGAGATGCACCTGTATATTTAGAAGAGAAATCCACAGATGAATTCTTCATTATAAGATCTTTTAGCATGTTGCGGTTACTGAGGTGATGCTACAATGAATAAATATTTATTTTTGTCAGCATTACAGTAATACGATTTTTTTGTTTTGCATTCTGCCAATAGAAATTGAGGAAAATGTGCTTAATACCAATTAAATAGGCCTACATATTCAAAGTGCTGTTTTTAAAACTGCTAAAGAGAAAATGTATTCTTTTGAGTCTACATGAACATTTATTTTACACAATATTTGTCCTGAAAATAATCCATAAAAATCATTACTCTAAAATAGGCTTCATTTTCTTGATTTCTGTAAATATTGCAGAAATATATAATGAATATGGTTTTTGTACTTTGTACTTCAATACGTGACTTGTAATGCTCTAAAATATTTTTTTACGTAGCGAAAATTATACAGTACAAACTACATTTGGAAGACATTCAAATAATCTTCCCAGCTGAAGTGCCAAAGTTGTAAAATTATGTCTGCATTTCTCATATTTGCTAATTATATTTTTCTCTGTCTTTGCGATTAGGATCCCAGCTTAACGCACAACTCGAGGGCTGGTTATCTCAAGCACAACCTACAGCCGGTCCAGCTAGAGCCATAATAGCACCGTATGTGGAGTGAAAGCAGACAAACATCTTTTTTTTCTTCTTCTTCTGTTTCAGCTGTCTTTCTGCATTCTTAAACCACTGTCTTTTGCAGGCATGCTGGCTACACGTACTGTGGCGCGTGTGCCGCCCACGCCTACAAGCAGGTGGACCCCTCCATCACGTAAGTGTCTCTCCTGAGCTTCTTTAAATTCTCTTGAAGTAGCCGTAATATTGAGTGTGCCTTGGGGAGAGAGGTAACTGCAGCGCTCTCTTATTCATCAGTCGGAGGGTGTTCATTCTTGGCCCCTCTCACCATGTGCCGCTGTCTCGCTGTGCCCTCTCCCCCGCCGAGGTCTACAGAACGCCACTGTACGACCTGAGGATCGACCAGAAGGGTAAGGAATCTCATTTTCTCCCTTGGCAGGATTAAATGCTGATTGAATTACAATGCACAGAAAGGTGTCGCCCAGATTGTTTTTTATGTCTGGCTCATTTGCTCTCAAACTGAGCTTTGCAGAAGAGATTGCAAAGTATTCAAATTGTAAATGACTAAATTTGTTATTATTTCATAGTGTTCTGGCTATAAACATAATGAATGTGCAACAAAGAAATATGAGAGATGATCTTTTATTTGATGGTGTTCATATTAATGAGGTTTTGTGTAATTATAATTATAACTCTTCAGTGCAAAACACAAGGGCTTTAATTCCCACTGCCCCATCTCTTTCTCTGGCAGTTTACGCTGATCTGTGGAAAACAGGCATGTTTGAACGGATGAGTCTGCAGACAGATGAAGACGAACACAGCATTGAGATGCACCTGCCTTATACCGCTAAAGCCATGGAGAGGTAACAACCAGATAATGAATATCTACATCTTGACCGTTAAGGGAACAGTTCACCCAGACATGGAAATTCTGTAATCATTTACTCAACATAATGTTGTTGTTAAACCTGTATGACTCTCTTTTTTGTAGATACTTTACAAAACATCTCAGTGTTTTTTTTTCTCTCCATACAGTGAAAGTCAAAGGTGAATCAGTGTTGTTTTGCACCCTATTGTCTTCCATTATGTGCACAAAAAAAGTTCTTCAAAATATCAAAAGCATTCTTGTGTTCCACTGTAGAAAATCATTCATACAGGTTTGGGACATCAAGCTCTATCCACTGAATACCTTGGATTCTGGGAAGACTCTATGCTTGAACCATTAAAAAAAAACAATACCATTAAAAAGTTTGGGGTCTTTTTTTTCTTTCTTTAAAAAAAAAAAAAAAAGTTAATACTTAGAATTTAATATTTAAATTGATTAAACATGACAGTAAAGACTTATACATTGTTACAAAAATCTATATTTCAAATAAATACTTTTTTAACTGTATTCAAAGAATCTTGAAAAAGCCACTAAAATAGTAAAAGTTTTATTTTTTTTAAACATTTATAATAAATGTTTGAGCACTTAATCAGGATATTAGCATGATTTCGGAAGGATCATGTGACATGAATGACTGGAGAAATGGCTGCTGAAAATTCAGCTTGGTCATAACAGGAATGAATTGTGGTACTCAAATAACAGTTATTCTTAATTATAATAATATTTCACAGTATTACTGTTTTTAAGTACTGTTTCTTAGTAAATGTAACCTTGGTGAGCATTAGAGACTTCTTTCAAAAACATAAAATCTTACAGACGAGACCTACAATTTTTAAACTTTAGTTTATATAACTTTTATTTAGGAAATAAAGCGCAAATGCAAGTGGCTTCTCTGAAGGAACCAAGATCATAGGTGTTGCTTGCAAAGTCTTATCTTTTGCTTTTTAACCTTGTGTCAGTGTTGCACTATAGCAAAAGGATATATGATATAGCCCTTTGTGGTTTCCTCTTATCTTATGTAGTCTCTCTATAAGACATACACATCCTTGTGTAGGACAGAGTCTGCACAGGGAAAAAATGTAAAGAGAAGGAAGAAGGATATATCAAGGTTTCACCTCATCTCTATGCCGAGGTCATGAGCAGCGTTATTGACCCATAGTCGCACTCTCATGCTCATTCATCTCTGCCAGATCCACTAATTATGTTGTCAGGATCTGTTTACCTAGTGTGGTGCCTCTAATTAGTTTGCCGTGATGGATGTTCTGTTGTTTTTGTTGTATTTTATTTTTTTATGTATGTTTTTTTTTTTTTTTTTATTAATGCAGGAGCCACCAACCGCTTCTATTATTCCATTAAAATATTACAATATGTGGGCATAGAAAAGTGAACATCCTCTCAATTTGTTTGATTAGACATCTGGGTAATTTTTTTTCACAAGCAAACCAATTAGTTGCTGAGCAACTATAATATTTCTAAATATTACCACATTTTATTCTCACACCTCTGCAATTTGGGAAAATGAAAACCTTTGTCGAGCTATTGATTTGACATGGGCATGGATTTTAATGAGTGATGCAAACTACTTTGACAATTTAGAATATTTATAAACATGCAAATGTCAAATCTCCATCTGGGAATTGACAAATGATTCTGTTTTGTGCATTGTTTTTCAAAAACAGCCATAAAGATGAGTTCAGCATCGTCCCTGTGCTGGTGGGAGCTCTGAGTGAATCTAAAGAGCAGGAATATGGCAAGCTGCTTAGCAAATACCTGGCTGACCCTTCTAATCTTTTCATCATCTCCTCTGACTTCTGCCACTGGGGTTTGTGTCCACTCGCACACTTAAATTTTTCAACTGTCAAAAAAACGGAAAATAGTTAGTATCAATTATAGCTAGTAATCGGTGAAGAATTTCCTGTTTGTTGAAATGAGATGTAGTGCTGACATGATCTTGTCAACAGTAAATCTACTAGGGTTTGCACCGATTAGTGGTTTAGTTCTGACACTAGTCAACACTTTGGATTTGTTGATTAATCACATGACTTTCGGTAGTTTTTGAATGCTTAACATCAGTTTTTTTTTTTGTCATTAACTTTTTATTCAGTATGCATCAATTTTCCTATATACACGTAACAGTGTGTGCATATTTATGCATATAATACAAAAAACACTTAACACAAACTATATATAATTGCCAAGGCCTTAGAGAACAAATGAAAAATATCTCCGTCTCTCTTTCTCTCTATAATTTCCAGTAATCGTAGTGTAAAGGCATGGCATTGGTTTGATACTTTACTTGGAATTATGCAAATAAAAAAAAATAGTTGTGAACCATTCTAAATCAAGTGTCACTCAAATTAATGATATCGAAAGCATTATGAATCTGGTAAAGAAGATATACATGCTTTCCCTTCGGCATCACAGACATTCTCTCCACTCTCACACTCTCCATCAATGTGCTAGACTTGCCAAAAACACAGGCTGCCTACATAGGCAGCTGACTTCAATGGCAGCATTCTAATTGAAATAAACCTCATAAGGGGGTGTTTTGGAATGCTCTAAATAGGTAGGAACCCATCCAAATAGCCCTTTTGATTTTTATGTGCCTCCTCTGGTTAATTGATTAAGTTGAACCTGTTTTGTCTATTCTGCAGGTCAACGTTTCCGTTACACCTACTTCGATGAAAGTCAAGGGGAGATCTACAGATCTATCGAGCACCTTGACAAAATGGTAAACCTGTTTCTATCCCCCGTTTCTTCTGGTAACTCGCTTTATGTCTTGACATATGAGGTTTACATGCAAGTAGCCCATTCTGGTTTGGGATTCACAATGTGCTAATCCTATCGGTGGTTCTAGAAAAAAAAGGTGATGGAATTTTTCTCCAAGCTAAAGAGTCATTGTTATGGTTACTGTGCCATGGAAGTCGGCGATTCAAAGAACAGCTTTAATACTTTCCACCCATGACAGTCTGTCAAATAGCAGATGTTCTTAGCAACCCAAACCTCATTAAAGGCTTACCAACTGGGCAAAGTACTTTTGCCTCTGTAGGGTAATTTAATGGACAAGGATCGCGTTTGATCTGGAGCTCCTTCTATGAAATATCCATTCATTATTGTGTTACTGAAAATCCATCTTGCTTTTGGAAAGTTTAATATTTTATATCAAGATGTTGTGCTGTGCAATTAAACTACACCAGATGTCAAATGCAACATTAGAGTCATAAATAAAACAAAAATAAAAATGACATCATTATTAACGCCAATAATGGGAAAGCTTTGTTGATGTCAGTGAAATGTATGCATGTTAATTTCTTTTTTTTTAGGGAATGGGAATTATAGAACAGTTGGACCCCATCTCCTTTAGCAATTATTTGAAGAAATATCATAATACTATTTGTGGTCGCCATCCCATCGGCGTTCTTCTAAATGTAAGTACCTTCATATGAACGACTTCATTAATTTCCCCCTGGACATTATATTTAGCAAACCGCTGTCGACTCAATAAAGCAAAAGCAAAATAATGCAAATAATGCAAATAATGGCTAGTCTGTAAGCATGGTAATTAGCCTAGCACTTAACTTTCTCAGAGCTTTTATTAATGCCCCCCTCATCTACTCCCAAAGAGCACAATGCAGCAAGATTTTTCCTGGGTAACCATCGGAAGGAAAACGGCAAGGCTCCTGTACATCCCCATCAAGGTTTGAATGTCTCAAACCAAATCCTCAAACAGAAAACAGACAAAGCATGTCACACCATGCAGATGTGCCTTGGGTCAGTGTTAAACATGTTTTTTTTTTTTTGGTCCTGTGCTATCCACCCTTGTCCCCACCCTTCATTTACCCACTAAAAAGACTTGATTTCGTCTGTGTTGAATCAGTTTTCGCCGTTTTCAATGTAGGGGAAGAGATTCATCGGTTTCACACAGCACAACACCTGTTCTTGTACTGTTAGAATTGTTTCAATTTTTTATTTTATTTTAGTACTGTTTATTATTATTCTAACTATTATTGCGTAGAAATGAACCGTTCACACGTTGTCAAACCTATGTCGAAATTAATTGAAGCACTCCTTAACGGAGTCATTTTTGAATCTCAGGTTACATTGAAGCATTACAGAATTCTCGCCAGATATGACAAGGGTCATGGCTGATGTTGCAAAGAAACAATAAATTGTAATGACAAACGTTACTGTGCTGTGTTTTTTTGTGTTATTGTTTGCGATTCCTGTGTTTGTGACATGTTTACGAGCAGTTGGTGAGTTATTGGAGTCGGAGTTTGCCAAGATTAATTAAAAATGCTATGTTTTACAACACGAGTCTTGTGCTTCTCTCCCAAGATGTAGTCTCTCTGCCATTTCTTTTCTAATTGAAGGATTGCGGAATCATGAATATGTGGGTTTAAACAACATCCTATGATGTAGTAAGCAAAATATGTAAGTTGAAAGGTCTTTTGGGCAGTAAAAGCAATCCTCAACATGTTTCCCAGTCATTGAGGATATAGGAATTTTGCATTTTTGCAACATATCTGCAAATGTAACCATTCTTAACCGGTCTTGACAAGTAATTGCAAAAATTTATTTTTTCACTGTATTTTTGATCAAATAAATGCAACAAAGTGGTGAGCATTAGAAACTTATTTCAAAAACAAAAAAAATCTTACCAACCCCCACACCTTTGAATGGTAGTGTGAAGGCTTAAATTAACAAAAGCGGACACATATGAAATACTTTTCCTGAATTGATTTTGCAGACGTACTTTTATATTGAAAGCAGACCTGACATGCACTGCTTAGCCAGCCTCATGCAATCGTCACATTATCGTGCATGTATTCTAAATAGGAAGAGCATGCATGGCAGACCAGTTACCTTTTAATTTTGTGTGCTATGCAGCAAAATTCCTGTGGGGTGAAAACTTCCTATTTATTCTTGGTTTATTTATTTAGTTGGATGTTGACTGCTGTAGCTATCAAAGGTCATAAAACAATCCCAGGCCCCTTATGGATGTAGATTTTTATGATTTTGACTGAAGCAGGGGCTGAGGAAATTAATACTTGTTTTATGTGCCATTAATTTTTTTCAGGTATTAGGTGGCGTTTGTTTTGTGTAACTAGTACCTTCAAACTACAGCTCATACAATTGTTTTTCACTTTTTCTGATTATTTTTCCTTTTCTTTGACCCTTCTTTGAAATTTGATTTGTGATTAGAATTTATCCTGTATTAAAACTTTCACATATTTAAGTTTTTTTTTCAAGACGGAACAAGAGATGGTGGTTCCCATTAATTGGCCCAGCTCAACAAATATCACTTCTTCAATCTATTCTCTTTAGCAGCGTTGACATTTCAAATCTCCTGAGCCATTTCAGGTTGCAGTGAACACATTCAAGTGACGTGAACATTGTTGAGAATTCGTTTGGACAGAGGTGTCAGCTGTGGTGACTGCAAGTTTCTACTCCAGAAATGACTGCAGTGTTGGTCCCAAACTTACATCATGTTCTGAAACAAAATGGGAAACTCGTTAATTGGGTTCATCTGTTTTGAAATTCAAATGCTGGTCTACTTGTTAATTGTTTTAATTTTTGCAGAGCAGGTAAATATGCTTTTAGAAAACAATGTCAATCAAAATTAAGTAGCTTAATATTCACTGCTGCTTTTTTAAATTGAAATAATGGTAAAGGGTTATTTTTATACATCAATTTATCAGTAGTCAGGCTGTAAAATTGTATTCTTTTAAGAGTTTCCTTGGAAACATAATTGGAAGACTGGGATTTTTTGAGCCCCCTGTTGTTTTAAGTGACTTTTATTGAGTGACTGCTTTTTACCGGGGACAAACACTGAACGGTTATTGGTAATATGGATAAATGGTGCAAGGGGAAATACTTCCTGCTGTTTGATGAAGTTCTCTACAAACACAGCACTCATGCATTCATCAGCATTCTCAGCAGGTGCTCCCTTAATTGCAGGAAACAACCTGTTGTGAGCTATAGACGTAGAAACATGCTTTTCTGAAAGTCTACTGAATTCCTCATACAATAATAACCTTATGGATGTATGATTTGGAAATACTTTTCCCGCAATTTGTAAATTGTCTGAACTTGATTATGCCAAAGTGTTTAGGGAAATAAACCTGAAGAAACCTCCTGGTGAACCTCTTTTTGAAAAGGGTCGTTATCTGAGAAACTCACAAGATGGAACACATAAGTACACATAAAATGTATATTTTATAAATATTAATAAAAAAAAAAAACTTAAGTACTGTTATCTCAATATTAATATTAAATAATATATAATAACTAAAGATATTTAACTGTGAAGTTCCTTTAGTGCACATTTGAGGAACCTTCAAAATGTGCCTAAAGTTTCCCCAAATGGTTCTGCCAGTGTGGAAATGTAAGGAAACCCAAATGGTGCCTGAAATATCTTTATTTTTTACAGTCTGAGAGGAGATTGCCTTTAGAAAAGTATTAATATTTGTACCAAAACAAGCATAAAAGAAAAAACCACCCATTTGCCTTACGGAAATATGATGATACACAAAAGAATTAGCCCTTTCTCCTAGTTTCTCATGCTTTGATTTGTGTAAACAGGTTGATGAAAGAAAGACTGGATTACTGCTCTCGTAAAATACTGAGAAACTAATTTCTCTGTTCACCTGTCCAAACATAAATTCACAGAATCATGCAGGTAAACATCAGCATGCTCCTTAGGTGGCCAAAAAAAGCCAAGGCTCGCCGAGTTGCACAAAAAACAGACATGCTTGTGTTTTTAGACCAATTTGTCATGAAAGCTGATGCTCCCCACCAGTGCATTAGTGGGGAAAAAAATCTCAATATGTCAAAAGGGAAATCTCTTTGAAAAAGGCATTCTCACATTTCAGAAGGGTGCAAGCTGTAGCACAGGATTCGGCTCTCCCTCTGCTTTTGGGGAGGAGCTGCTCTATAGGCGCTGTGTTTGCAGAACTCTGGTGAGGGGTTAAAAGGGGAGATACAGCATTAGATTCACCCAAACCTGGTCTGGAACTGGACAGAATGTCAACCTCCATGCATTGCCAGGAGCTCCTCGTGCGGGGCCTGAGCGTGGCGATGATCTTGGGTGGGGTAATGCACTTTATATGTCTAATGAAGTCTCACGCTGCCTATGGCCGCTACGTGGACACCTCGGGCAGCACCATGATGGTGCCTGCAAGGCTCGCCTGGTTCCTCCAGGAGCTTCCCGCTCTGCTGGTACCCCTGATTTTGATGCTGACCACGGATGGAAACAATGGCACTGGGAGACACCTGATGCTCTGGACCTTCTGCCTGCACTACTTTCAGAGGTAAGTCGTGTGAATGATGGGAAGATTGTTGGTGGGGCTGAAGAATAATTCAAATTGTTATTAAACACTTAATAATATGCTAATTTTACATCTTAAAATGAAAGATCACTAGTATAAAATGCAGATAGGCCAGAGAAAATGGATTATAGCCACTTTATAATGACATGGCATGATATCACAGCGTTTTTGTTACCATTTACCAGTGTTGGGCTAGTTACTCAAAGAATGTAATATATTACTCATTACTAGTTACTCCTTTCAAAGGTAATATTGTTACTTTACTTATTACTTTCTGGCAACAGTAATTAGTTACACTACAACTTTTTCTTCACGCCCCCACAGAAATAGTTACTGTGTATCTTTGACATAAAATTCCTCTAGAATGTTACTAACAACACATTTCTGCCTCATCATTTGACCAAAATCCATTGGATCGCAGTCAGACGTTATTACAAACACTCAATAGTGATTATATTAATCTCATTAATTGTCATGTGTAGCTTTTTGTGTAGCTAATTGTAATTTCTCTGTTACCCATATACGATTATACTTCATTATGTATTTTATCAAATCACATACGTTTGTAAGAAGCTGTTTAATTTTCCAAAAATATTTTTAATTATAGTAATATAATGCCAGAGTAAAGTAAAGCCACAACTTACACAACAGTGTTCAGATCATCTTTTTTCCTGACAAAGTTAATATAATGCATTAATATTTCTATCTGCTGAATGTAAGCTTCCATATTCCATATTCCAAGCTTGCCTGCTGCACTGGGGACATCACATGCATGTGCGAGTTGTGCAAATTATGAAAATAAATCTAAGAATTATTTGATTGTTGGATTTTAAATCAGGGTTGAGACATCAAAAGTAACTAAGATGTTTTATGGATGGTAACTGTAATATTATTACTGAAATCGTATTCGTAATTAGTTACACTACTAGTTACTGCAAAAAGTAATATTATTACAGTAACTAAGTTACTAGTAACAAGTTACTGCCCAACACTGCCATTTACAGTGCTTGTTTATTTAGTATGCAGTGAACCCAAGTTCAGCTATGCCATTTCACAAACCTGGATGTGTTATCTAGCTCACCCAGAACAAATGAGGGAAAAAATACCCTTAATCCGAAGACAAAAGGGAACACACTGGGTGGAATGTTCTAGATTCCTGTTTCTTTAGACAATCCTGCTGTGCTGACAAATAATCAAGGCTGCAGAAATGTAATTTTATTCATATTTCAGTTGAGTAATTACACATAACCGGGCCAGAAGCAGGTGAATAAAGTGAGAAATGTTTGAATAATTCAACAGAAGCATGATCTGGACAAAACATAGCAGGTTTGGGAACAGGTGTTGAATTACAAAGACACATACAGTAGGCCTAATAACAGTGGAAGTGTAATGTACTGTTGGCAGATGACCAAGAGATGGTATTTGATATGTATCAACATTCTGGTTTCCAGGAGCTGCATCTACTCCCTGCTGACCAACGGGCGGCCGTATCCGCTTAACATCATGCTCTTAGGGATGGTGTTTTGCTCTATTAATGGCTTCCTGCAGGCACACTATCTGCTGCACTGTGCTACAAATCACAATACATGGTTTTCTGAGGCCTGTTTACTAGCCGGTAAAACTTGTTTACTGAAATAATTCGTATAATTCAGGGTTGTGAGCTATTCAAAATTGAATTGAGCATTTAAATTGAGGTGTTTAATTGTCAATTGAATTTGTATTTAAGTAGAAATAAATGGAAGGTACAGTCAATGAAATTCATACAGGATAAAAACAGATATATTTAGTATGAACTACTGCTGTTTATCATATAAGTTAATTGTTATAACAGTACTGACCTTTTTACTACCATCAAAAAGAGAAATATATTGAATCAAACAGAGATAAAATGTATTCTACATAGGGAATAAATATGCATATACTGAATAAAAATCTTTTGTTGGACTAATGAAATTCATTAAATTTGTTGAACAGTTCATTTCAAAGTCCAACTTGTGAATTGAAAAGGAGATAATTCTTAAATTCAGAATTTTGCTCAACCTTTCTTATTTATTTGAGAATTTATTCAATTAAAAAAATTTGCATGTTAATGCCGAATAGCTGCACTTAAATAAAGGTTCCAAAAGTGTTTTTTTTTTTGCAGCAACTTCATAGAATCATTTTTGGAACTTTAACATTTGGAACCTTACAGTGAACAATTCTTAAAAATAGCCTAAACCTTTATTTTCAAAAGGGTAGAGTATTGGAGCTTATCGTTTGGAGCAAATTTCTTTAGAGGACTTGCTTAATATAAAGTTGTACATGTTTATATAATGATTTTAAAAATATTTTTCTAGGTCTGATACTATTTTTCATAGGAATGGGAATCAATATTCACAGTGACCACATTCTTCGCAGCCTGAGAAAACCTGGAGAAATTTCCTATAAAATCCCGAGAGGTAGAGATATTTCAGGGTCTTTTTAATGTTAGCAGCACTCATCATTTATTGCATTTATCTCAGTCTCTGTAAGCAAACTGCAAATTAGCTGGACTGAATAAATGCTAAGCTGATTTATGTGTTTGTTTAAACTGCAGGTGGTTTGTTTGAGTATGTGTCTGGAGCTAATTTTTTTGGGGAGATTGTAGAGTGGCTGGGCTACACTGTTGCTACCTGGTCTTTACCCGCATTTGCCTTTGCTTTTTTCACAATTTGCTTCATAGGCCCGAGAGCCTATCACCATCACAGGTAAACTAAAAACACCTTGTACAATTAATATTACTTATAAATGAGAAAATTACTTACATCATTTTTCATCTGGTATATCATTCATTCAGTAAACTGGGTTTTGAGAGTACAATGCAGTGATGCACTAAAAAAAGTGTTAGAAAAATAGATGTGGTTTCTCTAATGTTTTCCAGGTTCTATAATGAGAAGTTCGAAGATTTCCCCAGATCAAGAAGATCTCTCATACCCTTCATCTTCTAAAGAGCCATGACAGATAAATGGGGTGTTGTTCTGATAGGAGGAAAGAATTCATCTTCTCAGTTGCTACGATTTACACCTGTACTTTTGGTTTGTTTTCATTACCTGATTTAGCATGCTGTAGGAAAGATTCTACAATTTATGTCTTGAACATAATGGTTTTGACATTCTGTATGATAATGGATTAATCACATCAGAACACTTTACTACAACTTAGTCTTTTTTTATCATTTGTACAGTATGTTATTGCAGTTGTTAGTGTATTTGTGTGTAATTTGTAAAATATTTTCTTGTATTGCAGCTTAATATGCAGACAGAACTATAAGTAGGCTTATTTGTCCAAAAGGTGTGGACTTATTTGTCATTGTGTGACTATGTGGTGCTGTTACAACGTGAGCATTTTAACTAGTTTGTCACAACATGGTGGGGTTGGGATTATCGGTTTGCTTAACAGTAAAATTAGCCTAATCAGAAATGTGCTATTAAAGTGTGGTGGTGCTAACAATGCAGTATTTCACTTCATATTTTAAGTAAAAAAAAAAAAAAAGATTTAAGAAATTGGTTTTAAGATAATCTTTTTCATCATGGAAAGAAAAATAGCAATTACAAATTTTCTTTCATAAGCAGGGATTGAAAATAACTTTTTCACTCACCAGCCAATTTGGCTACTACAGTTTTAAGTTACCGGCCATTCATAACTTCTACTAGCCAAAAAAAAAAAAAAGACAGAAATACACCAACAGTTTGAGGCCGTCTACACTGGGTGTGACATAGTGACTGTTGCAAATCATTTAGTCAGTACTAGGGGTGTGCGATATTGACAAAAAATAATATCTCAATATTTTCTGTGATTTTATCAATAAAGATAATTAGACGATATTTTGCTGAGTGTGTTATTGTGCTGACATCTTAAGGACTACCGTGGACAGCTGACTCCTAAAGTTTTTGATATTCTTCATATTCTGTGTGGTCAGTTCACAGCAGTGATAAAAATTTATATTTTCCAATTAGTTTAAATTTATTTTTTACCTTTATAAAAGCCATTTTTTCTAAAAGTGTACATCATCTTTTGAGTCCAATTCTTACATTTAATCAGTCAGTTATAATAATAATACATTTAGGCTGTTACTAAACAAATGAAATCAGTATCAATAAAATTCATCTTTGCAGAAGTTGCATATGAAGTGGCATTTAGATGTATTTACACGTGTTATTGCAGCTTAGAGGGACATGGAATGCTTTACCCTGCAGTTACAAATGCATAAATAATGTTTTGATATTTTAAACATGAAGTGTTGAATACTGATATTTGAAATGATTTAAAAAATGAAAAGATACTTAAAAAAATAAATAAAATAAAATAAAAAAGTACCTCTCTTTATTTATTCCTTCTCTTTCTAGCTTGTACTTATTTGAACAATGTCTAAGAACTTGGTATTACAACCACTTCTTGTGTCTGTTTGCCTCTTTAAGAAGAATCGCTTTATGTATCCCCCAATTGTAAGTCGCTTTGGATAAAAGCGTCTGCTAAATGACTAAATGTAAATGTAAA
>NW_015505517.1:110390-147686 GCF_001515645.1 Sinocyclocheilus grahami | reverse complement strand
ATTTTATTTTTAGAAAAACTGAGTCCTGGTGTCCTCTACAGAGGACATATAACTTATGAATAAAATATAATTTTTCAAAAATGTTATTTTACCATTTTTTCCTTATGCTCTAAACAATGTAGTTACATGAAAAAATACTAAATTCACAAAGCTTTTTATTTCTGGTTCTCAGAAGGATATGAGAGAAGTAAAAGAGAGAATTAATGCAGTAAATTTGAATGAAGAAATGGAATCCAGTAAATCTGGAAAAAGTCATTCAGAAAATTGGAACAAAAATACAAGAAACAAAATAAATAGTTTGGAGAACTAACAGAGAAGGAAGTATGCACCCAAAATAAACTCAACAGAATGAGTGCGAAGACAGCACAAACAGGAATTATTAATAAAGCAGGGCAATACATTGCACATTCACGATTTATCTGTGCTGATTTTACTGTCGATATAAAAGCATTGTAAATATTCCAATGATTTTAATGCCGCTTTTATTTGGCCATTAAGTTTCCTAAAGACTGTATCATTAATCTAGATTCTTCCTTGTCTCATGACTCAAGAGTATAAAAGCATTAAAACAGCAGCATCTTTAGAAGGAAGGAGCTGGAGCAGCACTCTGGATCCACATGACTGGAAACAGAATCCTTTAACAATCCCGTAAGCTTCTGCCGGGACTGAAGAGTAAGAGAAGCAACAGCCTGAGCACCTGAAATATTACACAGATTTCACAGAGCCAAAATGAAATCTCTATGAATGTAGCCTGCCATGTCTTTCAATACTATTGTATCTATGCTGTTATATATTATTATGATGTTACATATCCAAATAGGATATGTAAATCCAAAAAGGCATGGCTTTAAATAAATAACAAACATAAGTACATGCATATATTATACATTACATTACATTTACATTTAGCAGACGCTTTTATCCAAAGCGACTTACAAATGAGATACATACATACCATTCAAATATTTGGGGTCAACAAAAACAGTAATATTGTGAAATAGCATTACAATTTATAAATATTTTAAATGTAACATTCCTTTGATGGCAAAGCTATTCAGCGTCATTACTCCAGTCTTTACATCATCCTTCAGAAATCAATCTAATATGCTGATTTGCTGCTTCTTTTTAAAAATTAAATTAATTTTTTTAATTAAAATTTATTTTTTTAATTTTAACATTTCTTATCAATGTTGAAACAGTTGTGCTGCTTAAAATCATGGTAAAAATTTCATGTCAACAGCACCTTTAGAAATATATTTACTGAGGAAAATGGTGATGTGTTCAATACTTATTTTACCCGCTGTATTTAAAATGTGTATTATGTATTTTCTTTTAAAAAATTTACAAAAAAAAAAGTTTTTAGTTTGCAGCAACTGCAAATAAACCTGTGTTAAACTCCATATAACGGCAATAAAGTCATGTTCAATTCTATAAATATTCCTTACTGTTGTTAAACATTTACCTGTTATCTGGACAAATGGTTCGATCAGAGCAAGTCCAAGCCTCTCTATCACGGCCACTCCATGTTTCCTCAAGTAGTGATGCAGAATAGGATGTATTACTTTTTGGCATGCAAATAATATCACTTTGTCCTTAACAACTTGTTCCCCAAGCTTCAGGAGCTGCTGAAGGAGATCACGCTCTGGGTCCACTCCCCTATGGATCTCTAAAACCACATCTTCAAGATCAGAAATATCACCTGACAGTGATACGTTGAAAACCACTACCTTAAATGGACCAGATCCCAGTCTCTTAAGATCCACAGTCTGAAGCATCTCCGGGACATCCACCAGCAGTCCTGGGAAAACAGAAGAATCGCTCACAGATTGGCCCTCAATGCCGATGGTGACTGTCCTTCCAAAGCAGGTCACACCGGAAGAGTTGCAAGGGGTGGAATACAAGAAGGCCTGTGCGATCAGTGAACTGATATGCTGCGTTTCCTTGCTATTCAACATACAGGCTGGTTTGCTGGTGATCATGCCAGTGCAATGAGTGTATCACAGCTGGTGAAGTCTACTGGCACCTTACAACCACAAGAGTCTCCTTTAAGATACGTGTTGCATTCTTCCACGATGTGTTTGTATACCTTGGCTGCTGCAGCTGTTCTGAGGTTATATTTTTGAGTATTTTCAATAAGTCTAAGCATCAAAATCCCCATAAACAGCCCAGAGTCACTGTACCGTGCGGTGTGATGTTGAACAGCAGTTGATATCATTTTGAGAAGCGGCTCAGACATATCCACTCGCTTGAGCAGGGCTGTAGAGGTTGAAGCTGTCAAGACGTGGCCGCCAACATTGTTGTGTATTTGTTTCAGTCTGCCAGTAGGTCCGTAGGCAGTACTCAGTATATTTCTCAACAGAGCCATCTTTTGGCAGATGCTACTGTTGGAAAGTGGTTCATCTGTGCACACAGCAGGCTGCTTCTTACAAATGCGAGACATACTGTGGTTTCATTCAGAGAAATTTACTGATGGTTAACGATATAGGTCAGTTACTTTTCAATAACCAGAAACGAATAGATCATGTTTAATAGTACAATATTATAAAGTGTAACGTTAACGTAAATATTCTATGTAGTCAAGGTCATGAAAACTGCATGCATAATAATTGTAAAACAATTAGTAAAACGTTGTTTTAAAGTTTAGCATGCCACTTCGCAAATACTTTAGGTCAACTAACGTTACCCATTAAAATGACTTGTTAGCATTACTGCAATCATATGAAGAATCGATGCTGATATCTATTCAAAACAAACGCAATATCTCATAAGACGTGAAGAGACGTGTAAAATGTAGCATACGAGTCTCGTAACGTTACATACCCCAAAGTTCATCTTATTGTTAAACTAACTAAACATATAAGAAAGAAAAACATTAGAATCTTAAAACCTAACGGTAAAAGCAAAGCAGATTGTCTTACACATGCTCGTATAAGAAACGTATAAAACACTAATTGCATTTTAAATAGCTAAGATTATACATTAAATGCGTGACTAATTTTGTTTAGCTATATATTGTCACGGATGTTTCGCAATTTACTTGGAATAACGAACGCGGCTGTCTGGCAAAGTATGCAGCCTCCTACATCCGACTGCGTCTCCGTGACAACTGCACGCGCCGGGGTCCTAACGTGACAGGGCAAGTTTCAAACCATCGGCGGGAGAAAATATTAAAGCGTCTTTCGTAATTACTATTTTATTGTTATGCTCGAGTCGTTTTAATTAAACGTATAGATTGTATATTGTCAATTATATCCATACAACCCAGGAATATCATAAGAAAATCTGTGAGCGTCATTTTACCATCCCTTCCTGCTTTGTGTTTTTATTTAGATTTTCTACTACTTCAGTCCAACTGCATCTGTCACGAACACGTGAGTATTTCACGCTAGGGATTTGGGTTTCATCATCACTATATGAACATATTCATGCTTTCAGCAATAACAAGTCTTTTTGGGTTTCTTTAAAGTTATGAAATTGTGACCATTTTTGTGTATGGATGATCAGCGCATTTTCTTTGGATTTTTGCAGTGTCTCATCAGAATGCAGTCTTCTAAATTTGTAGTCAAGGTATGTGAACATATTTATTTTATCTGTTGATTGTAGAAACTTGGCCATTGCTGTAGTATTTTGTGTTGACATTATTGTTTTTAATTGTGAATAAATTAAATATGCAAGGCCATTTCCGCTTTGGTAAATCATGATTATGACATAATTTCGACTTTTACTCAAGCATTTTAGACTTTTTATGTCATCATTTTAGACTTTTTTTTTAATGGCATATTGACTTTTATGTCATTATTATGACATTTTATTTCATAATTTAGAATTTTATCAATGTTTTTTTTAAAAGGTTTTTGTCTCAGCATTTTTACTTTTTGTTTCATACTTTTGACTTGCGTCATGACATCTGTCATATTTATACCTTTATCTCTTTTTATTCCTTTTATGTTATAATAAAGGATATGATATATATAAATATGATATTTAACTTTTTATGACATTGACTTATGTCATGATTATGACTTTTTATCTCAGAATTTTGAAATGTATCTAATCTTTTTGTTTTTACTTTTTGTCTCATAATTTCCACTTATGTCATAATTATGATTTCTGTCATATTTATGACTTTTTATCCTAATTTAATCTCTTATGTAATTATTGTGACTTGAAATCATGACATGCTGTGCCATAGTTATGAGTGCCCAAAGCATGATTTTTTTCTTGTGTGGCAGAAACCTCTTTGTATTTATAAGGAATCTTAAGAAAATGCATGGAGACTTAAGATCAAGGCAAAAGTTATGTTCAGTAGCTCCTCACTGCAGTACCTAAGATCCAGGGGGCGAGGTTACATCCACATCCGGGGGTGGAGAGTTTAGGGATATGTATAGTGGGAGGAGTTGGATTTGGATTCAAACTTGCCCCCTGGATCTTGCAGTGAGGACCATCTCGTGCAGTTGAAAAAAAATCTACCTGTACTTTACTTTCCTAACGCTAGAGGGGGTGGTCGCTTCAGCAATGAGTTGCCTCGGGTAGTACAACAGCATTGAGCTGTCTGAATGTATTCAATATGTAGATGTATACAGAACATTGCTACAACTTTTTCATGTTGTCCGTTTGTGCTCATTACTTGTTCAGCCTGCGTTTTGTTACAATCCATGCAAAAAACCTTTCAGATTTCATCAGAATGTTGGGGTTGCATTATATTTTCCGTACCTCAGTCTCCTTCTTTTACATTGCATCCTATTTGGATGTTTTTATAATCATGCATGTATCTATCCAGCTGAATGTCTCCGTGTTTCTCAGCAGCACAGATGCTGGACCGGCCCTGTCTATTCATCCACAGGCCAGATGAATGAATGTCAGTGCTAATGCATGTCAGATGTTTCTATTAAGCACTAAAAAGCCCCGGGTTTCTTTCTTTGTTGATGTTTCATATAGTGAAGGCTTTAACTCTAGTTCCTGGACGCTGCTGTGGATCACACACATCCGCGTTTAGTGCCAGACTTTGGCTGCATATTTCTCTCTTTCTGTCTTTCTCACTCATCATCTCTCCCGTCTTTCTGTTTTTCATTGTGGGAGAGCGCCACTCACCAACTTCACCCTCCCAGTCTGCACATAATGATACTGTTATATATGTTGCTCTCCCTGAGAAAGGAACTGTCATGCCCAACGCTGTGACCACAGGGAGACATTTAAAAATGGGGAAGCAAACAATACCATCAGCTGACCCAGTTCTCAGCTTTGGTTCGGCACTAAACACACTGTTCTAGCGGCACAGAAAACCTGTTTCATTTTTTTTTATATTAAAATATTTTATTCTATCCCAGCTGAAAGGGATTCCAAAGAAGGTTGAAAACCTGAAAATTCTGATTGTTGACCCTCATGTTGTTCCAAACATGTATGGCTTGCTTTCTTCGTTGGAACAACTTTTTGTCCACACAATGAAAGGCATTATATTGCATAAAATGCCTTACATGTTTGGAACAACATGAGGATGAACACACCCAAAAATGAAAGTATACTCACACTCAGGCCATGCACATCCAAGTAGATGGGTTTGTTTGTTCATCGGAATAGATTTGGAGAAATTTTGCATTACCTCACTTGCTCATCAGTGGATCCTCTGCAGTGAATGGGTGCAAACAGTAGTCCAAACACTTCATAAAAACATCACAATATGTAATCAACACGACTCCAGTCTATCAATTAACATCTTGTGACGTGAAAAGCTGCATCTTGGTAATAAATTCAAATACATTTTTAACTTCAAACCTCTATCTATAATATTGCAAGGAAAACGTTGTCTTGTCTGAATCAGGTGAAAAATATACGGTGCATGTCAAGCATCGTTTACAAGCAAAAACAATTCTAAACAAATATGTTGGTGGATTTTGATGTGAGAGGACAACAGAGGATGGACCTTTTCACTGGAGGAAGCATTTTAATTAATTATTGATTGGTATTTTGTGCATAAGTGGCCAGAAGATAAAATAACTTATTGATGGATTTTTTTGTGAACTTTTTGAAACCTTGTGAACTTTTCACTTTTTCATTTCACCTGATGGTGTGTACATTTTCAGCAGACTTTCATTTTGGGGTTAACTATTCCTTTAGGACAACTACAAGTACACTGTAAGAGAAAATACATAGAAAATTGGAAAAATTACTGATAAATTTTTGCCAGGACATTATCAGTTATGTTTACTGACATTTCCTTTAACCCTAATACAAAATACAGGTAACACACCTGTGTAAGTGATTTGTAGAGTCATTCTTTGAAGATCCTGACAAGCTTGACACTTGTTTCCACTGTGTTTCCACTGTGATCATGTTTCCACTGTGCAGTGCAGTTTTTGTAGGCGATGAGATGCTCCCACGTAAGTTGACTCATGCTACAAGTCGAGGCCCTGACTTTCTCCTTAACGCCTCAGAAGACACTGAATATTTACACAAGACCTGCCACGCCACTCCGCTGTTATACCCATCTGGTGTAGGAGATGGTGGGAGAGCGCAATTCTTGTTTTTGAGTATGAACGTTAAGTGCTGGGTAGCATGACAGATGTCTTGGCTCTGGTTTGTGTGCTAGGTCGACTTCCCTGGTAGATATGGACCACACACTTGGACCTCCGAGCATTCTGTTACTGTCATCAAATCAAGGAAATATGTTGCCATTTCTGAAATGCAGAGGAAAAACTGAGATGGATGCAGCTTAACAGACATGGGAGGATGTCATAGAATTCTTATGTATTGTCTTTTTAGATGATGTCCAATATATATTTTTTAGTTGCTGCAGATATTTAGGTTTACAAACTTAATGTAGGTAGTTTAGCAGTAGTTCTGTAAACTACAGTTACATTACATTGTAAGGAAGTGGAGGGATGGTTGTTTGGTTTTTCCTGTCTCCCGATAGTTCCTTTTTACTAGAATTCTTGGGAGCTTTCTGATATTGTTCAATTGTTTGAAGAGCTTTGCCAGGTGATATTCCTGCCTGTACGGAAAAAACACAACTCCATTCAGGTGTGATAACATCCAGAGATTAACTTAGACAGCACTTCAGAGTTCCTAGAAATAAAGGCCAGCTTAGTCATAATCACTGATTTATTAGTGGTTTGTGTTAAGGTTGTCAAAACCCCTGACCCTAAGCAGTGGCTCCAGACTAAAAATGATTAGGGATTTGTTTGGCTCCTATAATAAACATTAGCTTATAAACAAATTGCTTTAATTTAGCAAATGGCTTCTCTGGTTAAACAATACAGAATTGCCAAATAATTGTACTTTTGTACAATATAATTTATTTCAAGGAAAAAAAAAAAGCTCTCTAATGGGTTGTTTAGAATCACATAGCCAAAAAATGACTTCTGGTTAGGTGTGGGAGGGAGTCCATTTCGAGTAATGCCTCTGATTGATTTAAGGCTGAGTGAGTTTGATTCAAACTGATAATAAAATCTGAATATTTTGGGGATCTGTTTAAACAATTCATTAAAAGAGTAATCATTGGTTCATAAACCAGACATCACAACTCTTGTTGTGTTCATTGTTGCATGCAGCAAACACCAGCACACACACTAAAGGTGTAATTAAAGAACACCACCTCATGAGATGATATCTAACAAAACCACATACCTTATATTTTTCTATATCACTGTACAAAAATACTGTCATATGTATGGATTTTATGAGTAAAAATTATAACCATATAATTTAGAGCGAAAAACAGTAAAAGGACATTCTCTCTCTGGCAGAAGTCCTTGCGTGACACATTACATGTGACTATGATTTATATAAATAAATGTATTTCTTATTTTTGTTACTTATCAGTATTGTACACGAGGGTGTTTTGTGTTACATGATATTTATGTTATTTAGTTAATGTTTATTGTATTATTTTAATGTCATATGTGGTAACCCTGATGGTGTTTTGACCCTGAGCACCCTATTGTTTTCCTGTAAATTTTAACTTAATATTTTTTGCAGTGTAATTTTTTATTTATTGTTGCAAATCTTAAGTTGTCGGTCACATTTTTAGTATTTCAGTTAAGTTGCTAAGTTTGTTTTGCATGGATGTAAGTCTCATTTGGCTTATTGAAGTGAGCTGTACTGTTGTCTAAGACAAATGCCATATAGACCTTTATTGAAAGAGGGGTTTGAGCCATATCTAAAGAAACCATCACAGAACACCTTAGCAACCCCATAGCAACATCCTGGCAACGACCCAAATCACGCTAGTATCATAGCGCTGAGTTTTGCATGTAAAAATCTAGTTAAACTTGTTTGTGTCTTATTATAAGTTATAGCTCTCTTGCTGTTTAAGATTGACAGCGTTAATGTTGACCCTCTTGAGGGAACGCCAAGTGACTCACGCCATACAAAATCAGCAATCAGCTTTTAACAGGCAACACCCATAGATCTGAAGAATTCCCTCAGGCTCCGGAGACTGTTCGTCGACCTGCAACGCTCTTACAAAGACAAAGATGGAGCTAGACGAAGGGGGAAGTTTTATTGAGTGAGACTGCTTCTGCTGCCCTCTGTCTCTTTCTCTCTCTCTCTCTCTCCCCGCATAAACATCTGTGGCTGGTTAATGTTAGCCCCGGAGCTAAGTGCAGAGAAAAGGGGTCTGGTTCTCACAGCAGCGATAGCAGTGGTAAAAGGGCAGGGAGGTGTGGTGGCGAACAGGCAACTGCTGCACAAATGCTCCTGGGCCAACTGCCCAACACTAATCAGAGAGTGAGGGCAGGAGAAAGCGCAGTTGGGGAGGGTGAAACTGATAAGAGAAGGTAAAAGGGGAGCATCTTGGGAGCTGCAAGTGATTTAGAGCAGAGCCAAGAATCCAAAAAGCCAAAAGCGACCAAGTTTGCCTCATGTGTTTTCTCAGCGATTGGGAGTAGAAAATAGCACGGCTTAGTCGTGGACTTCGGTCAGAGCGGCGGGGACTGATTTGGTACGGTTTTGTTTTATTGTTTGTTTGGTTTCAGGGCCTTTGTTGTGTGTTTTTGGCAGGCCGTGCTGATCTGATAAAGAGTGAAAGGTAAGAACAAGCTTAATCAGGAGGTTATTGACCCACAGGAAACTTCAGGTGTATTCAACGAGGATCAACAAACAAAAGGATATAGAAAAAGAAAGAAGCAGTTCTTTGCCTCAAGCCATATAGACAATAATTTATATGGTGACGACTAAGAAAACCTTGTATGATCCTATCTGCAAAGGGTTTCCTGAAGACAGTATCACTCTTCCTCTAGAATTTGACAAAGAGCTGTCAAGACTTTCATTGCACAACAGTGAAGGATTTGTTAAAACCATTGCAGGTGTTTAACATAAGCAGACTAATAAATCACACATGGATGAAAAATAAACCAGTGCATGAAAAAGTAACTCTGCAAACAAAAGAAACTCAGCAAACAAACCTAGATTACATTTCTGAGAAATTTCATGTATCCACCGAGGAATTGTTTAACAGAGGTTGTGCAGCGGCTAAGGTCAGAGATCAGAGGTCAGAGACCGATCTCTGCAAATACAGCCAAGGATTTTCTTGTTTACTGGCATAATAATAGACTTTGGATGGGCTATAGTATTTGTTATTGTGAAGTTTTGCAGTTGAACTATTTTGAGACTCAACAAATCTCACACAACAAATATGAATCCAAATCTGTAGATCTTTTTTATTGCAGTTTGGTAATGCAACATTGTTTAACTTGCTTGTTTTCATGCAAACAGGATGGTTGTTAAATGTACAAAAGCTTGGAGTGGCTTAGGCCTGACTCTTCCATCCAATCAAACGGGCATCTTTCAGTTTCCTTTTTTAAAGGGATTGTTCACCCACAAATAACAATTCTGTCACCATGTGCTCAATTACTTGTTTTAACTGTATTTCATTGCTCATGCAACAAAAGTCAGGAGGTCCAAAGCAACATCAGACCCCAGACTTTTACTGTATGGACAATAAATAAATGTTGTGCTCTGTAGAAAGAAGAAATACATACAAGTTGGCACAACAAAATAACACAATTTTGACACCAATTGCTCTAATCTTTCATGAACCAGCCCTTGTCAGCCGAATTAACTCATGTTAACTGCACATTTAAAGACAGGCACCATATTAGGCAAATCCAGTTTACTGCCTCTCCCTGTCCTATAGTCACACAGGGCCTGGAAAAGCCGAGTGAACATGCCTCTCTAGCACTGGGAACATTCCTACAGTCATCTGTAATGGCATATTTCAGATTTCGAAAAGAAAGTGGAGAAAACAGAACAGCATGCGATAATGTGGTGGTTCCAGAGGCAGCATACGAAGACACATTATGGGGTCATCGAAGCCGAGCTCCTTTTCACCGCCTGATTGACAGTTCCCGTCCATCCCCTCCAATGCTTTCCCACGCCACAGTAATTGTGGAAGGCAGTCAGCCGAAACCACTGGTCAGTCGCAGAATGGCCACAGCACAAAGACGTGTAGAGAAAGCCGCCCAGTGTTTTCTAAAGGATCTGCTGTTCTCCACATACACACATACATAAGGATGCCTCTGTTTCTTCTTTTAGCTCTTGTTTCCGCTTGCCTGCAAATGATTAACTCTTTCTTGGCTTCAAAAGCTTCATCGGATGAGATGATGGATGATGGAATGAATGTATCTGTATTGATCTCAATGAAATGAAAACGACCTTAACACAGATCCTAACAGAGCTGTCTCATGTGTCACCACCTATGTATAGCCACTTATCCTTAAAAAAAGACTTCCATAGTCTAACACAAGGGGGCAGCCTGTCCCTCAAGTTCAGCAGGGCCGCCATCAAGCTAACCCTCATGTACACAAAGCAGCAATTAGAGGAAAATATGCTTTCATGTCAAAAACAAAGCTATTTGGCAGCACGATTTGGCCTGTCTGTGTGCTAATAACGTGCCGTAATCCTGCTTGACTGGAGATTAATTCAGAGGTTAGAAGCCAAACGAGAATGCTGGAGACGTTTTATTTACTCAGTCGCTGTAGATTCCTCTGGCATGGGGAGGCATAAATCATTGCTTATGGGACAAGAGAGAAAGAGACAGAGGAGATGTAAAGAGAGAGAAATTAAGTGTAGAGAGCGGTGCTGAACAATGGGCTTTACCCAACACACCCTTCTAATTCACTCTCACATCATCCCTTCCCAGCTGGCCTCGGAGAACCCAGAACATTATTGCCTGGCCACTTTAGGACTTCTCCAGGGCCTACTAAAACGCACACTCACTCACTCACATGTGTTCTATCGGGGTTTTATCAGGCACTCTGGAAGTGCTCTAGAGTGTGTTCTGGACTGTGTCTTGAAAAGGGGAATTTCTTCTTGTCTGCTCCCCTCTGATGTCATCAGCTCGTTCCCCCTAGCGTCAATCAAGTTTGTGTCCACATTTGCTTTGAGCTCAGGTGTTGACATGCTTCAGCACCAGCTCCTCTCCGGCCTCTTGCGGGTGGTCCTGGAAAGGACTGTGTGAGAGGACCGAAGCACAGTGACAGGCTTGGTCTTGCGCTCATGTGTAAAACATAATCAGGCCGGTGTGGACCGGAGATGTAACGATTGCCTAAATGGCCGCGACGGCTCTGGCTCTCCTACTCCGCTGTGACTTATTGTCCCTGACGTGCTGACGCAGCGCTCCAAGAATCCCACTCTTCGCATGAAGTTCTGCAGCCTCCCCGAATCTGGCCCTCTTCTCGTCACATTTCCATAAACTAACAGGTTAGCGAGGGCATCCTTTAGTAAGGCATCTCCTCAAGCTGCAAATACTTTGCTGTATCAGTCTTCCGCACGGCTTTGGTTTTAACACCACCATCTTTGAGATCAAGTGTATCTGGTTACTGACATAATGCTAATGAGGTGCATTTACAAAGCTTGTAAAACTGGTGTGCAGAGAGGGGGAAGCAGATGCACAAAGAAAAGAGGAAGGGGATGGAGTGACTTGCCTTCAGCAATGAATTTGAAGGTGTCATTCAATCAGCTCAGTGATGACTTCTTTTTGTTGTGTTTAAGCCCCCATCTCTCTCTCTTTCTCTCTCAAAGTGTGGGAATTTCGCCGTGCTAGTGGATCTTCACATACTGCCCTTAGGTGGCCAAGACAATGCCAGCTGGTTCTCTCCAGAGCACAGGAAGGTACGGGAATAAGGGTGTGTTTCTGTTTGTGTATGTCCTCTTACACTTCAATAGACTGATACTGCAGGAATCTGGAATTTGGATTTACTCTTGGGGATCCCCCCATCCTCCTTCTGCTTTTATAAGATATATGTTTTCATTGGCCCATGCAGCCAAAAGGCTTTGAATGATTTTCCCTCCCAGGTTTAACTCTACATGCAGAACGTCTAGTTAAATTTGAGCTCCATATAAAAAGTTTAGGACGAATGTCACCTTGGGAGGTTTGTCTTTGTTTTCAAGATTGCAAATATGTGTGCAAACTCTTGTGCGTTTGTATGCACAGGAAGTCGGCTCGCTGATTAGAGATGCATTGGAGCTGAGGGTGAGGCAGTTTCAAGAGGCCAGATACCAGAAGATCCAGCCCAAACCAAGGAAGGATCTCACCCTGACCGCCCCGCTCTGTCATGAAGGTATAGCACACATGGGCTCTGCATACTGTCTAGTAGTACTAATATGGGTTTGAAACTTACTTCGAGTCGAAAAAGCGTGTTCTTTATAGTATGAATATGGTAGTATGAATGAAATTCTGACATACTGCATCCACCATATTGTCACTGTCACATGACCTACCAATACCAGTGGTGGAAGTGACTGTATCACTTCATTGACAACTTCTCTCCCAAAGCCTCATGGGGAATTTTAGAGTGCTAATCAGATGCACACTTTAGAATCTAGCCAGAAGTAATGGGTCATCTGGGTACTCTTCACCTAGGGCTGGGTGATATGGCCAAAAAATTATCTCAGTATTTTTTTTTCATATCAGTCGATATCGATAATTATCACGAAAAATGTTACATGTTTATTTCTTTCAAGTTTAAAGGCAGATTTTTGCTCCAATGTGAAAGTTGTAAAAACCAGATGGTTAATTGTGGTTTTCAACTATTCTTTATGGTCAGAACATGACAAACACTTCTCCAGTAATTTTTCCTTAAAGTCCCCCTGTAGTCAAATAATTGATCCCTTAAAACTTATCTTTGATCATCAAAATTACATATTTAAATGTTTTTTCTTGTGAACATAATTTTCTCATGCCTTAAAATCGCTTGAATGTAACTCTACACCCTTGCCTCATTTACTATAGCTGATCTATGAATATGCAAATGAGTCCCGCCTCCACTCAGTCACACCAGCCAACGCCTCCTGATCCACTGAACTGTAGTAAATGCAAAACAATGGCATACACGGATAATGACTGATAAAACTATGTTTTTACTAGCGGACAACTACAGTGAATACTGTAACATTTGTTAAAGTTACTTACTTGACGATGTTTTGTCCTAAAATGCCTTGAAGACTCGAATGCAGCTGTTTGTGATTCTTAATTCGCACCCGCGAGCATACACGTGTGAAGTGCAGACGCCGATGCGGGAGAGGTGGGCTACTTTTACACTGTTGCCACGGGTTATAATGCAAGTTAGCAGTTCTAAATTCACGTTAAACCACAGCCTCACAGGTTTTTTGCTCTGATTTATTTTTGTTTTTTTGCTGGTATTGGTATATTTTGCATGTTAGTGATAGGAATCTATCCCTTGACGTGATTGGTTATTGGATTGTAACGTAGCAAACCAAGGGCTGTTTCAAACCGCATTTCTTGGACTGCCATTGAGAAACTCCAGTGTAATGAGAAAATACTCAGCAATGGTGTTGATTAATAGATTGGCACATGGTTTGTCTAAAAGCATATTAAAAACACCACATAGACAAATAAACAACATAAAAAACTTGATTTTCACTACAGGTCGACTTTAACAAAATAAATATCTTAATAGAACAAAATAATTTCTTAGTTCTGCATGTTCTAGTAAAGAGTAATATTGTTTCAAATCAAGAAACAAGTTTGTGTTGCCTGATAATATTAATTACATTTTAATTAGGATGCAGATGTAGATTTGTGTTCATTATCAAAATCAGTAATATCTGTAAAAATTGTAGCAATCTCATTTTTATATGGTGAAATTTAATTATTCTGACTGTTTAAGGTGTTTTTTTTAACCATTGGTCTTCCATAATATACATTTAGATCATGATAATCACAGTTAAAACCACATATATAGCACCTCAATACCATGGTAAAAATGTAATATGGTTTGTAGGCATTTATGAGAAACATTAGTCTAAATACATTTATAAATGCATAAACGCTATAGCTTAATCACAACAAAATACTGTAATTATATTCCATTACTCCTCCTTCAATATATTTAATACGTCTACATTAATAATATAATAAAATTCGACACGAATACCCACACTTCTGATACAATACCATGGTGCAGTTAGTGCTACTACAGTAAATCCATGGTAAATGATGGCGATTTGTAGATTAAAAAGTCTTCTGATTGTATCGTTGCGCTCAGTGTTTCTGCTGTTTGTCAGTGCTTTCATCTGGCTGTAAACAGAGTTGTTTGTGTTCCTTGCTGAATTCAAGTGCTTCACACTGGATCTCACAGCGTTGTTCAGTGTCGCATCAGCGAGTGAACCCATCTGCTCTAGTGAAGCTCGCGCCGCTGTTTGAACTTTGATCCGAGCGGATAAACGCTCCGAGTGGCACACTTCAAATGATTAGAGCTCTTTCGTTCCGCCTTTGCCGCATTATATCAAACATTTATCAAACTCTTGTTATCGTTTATCGAGGAAATCTATATCGTGCGATAATTATCGTTATTGATTTATCGCCCAGCCCTATCTTCACCTACTGTTTTATGAATTCGGACATACTCATCTCACGTACTATTTCTCACCTACTATAGGGTTAATAACCTCCATACATAGGCAGCATTTCATAGCATTTCTTTTCTAGAGTTGTTGCTGTTTAGTTGGCAATGTTAGATATCTAACTGCATCATTTTGTTTATGCCATTGGGATGTGTTCAGAAGATGATGACGTACATACCCATCTCTTAGGTTCATTAATGTCTACTAATGTTTAAATATACTGATTTATATTGTACCCATTTGAACCACAAATACCACTGTACTCTTTCAATACAATACCGAATGTACGTGTCAAGATAAGAAATATCTGTTACACCTGCATATTTGACAATTTGCTATAGGCTATTGAAATATATAATTACCCATGATCAAGCTGCAAGTGAAGACCTGTCTTTCCCTCACACCTACTTCAGAAACGATGTCTCCTTCATAAACACGAGACATGTCACACTGCTTCACAGCTCGATCACTCTGTACATGGTTGTCCCACAGATTTCAAAACAAAGTGGAGAAATTGAGGCTATACCTGCACGCCAGCAAGAATAAAAACTAGTTGAGACTAGGTAGCACTCCCCAGGAGTGTCTCCACCGCCCCCACAGAGATGTAGGTGAATGTGTTTGACTTGGCTTTTCTTCAGCATATATGCAAGCCACCTCTGTTTCTTTCCTTCATATTCTCTTATTGTGTTTTAACTGTATGTTGACCAAGAAGCTACCAGATTTTTTTTTTTATTAATTACAAAGTTCTTTTGAACATCCGAATGAAGTCGAACTTTTACTTTATGCCTGTTGTCAACAGATTGGTAAAAAATAATTATTTGTGCAGCGATTCCCATCTTTCAGATCCTATGAGAACATTTTTGTTTTGTGTGAACTCGCCCAATTTTCTTGATATTTTCGTAATTAGAATTTCCTGTATTAATTTTTCCTACGGTATTTTTATATTCATGGACAAATAACTGTTATGAACCAGTTCTTTTTAGTAAATCCAAAAACAAAACATAAAAAAACCCCAAAACAAAACGCAACAGCGTGACTGGTGTGACCTGATTCCTAAAATGAACAATTCTTACTGTTTAGTGAATTGAATACCTTGCATTAAACATACAAAGTGACTAGTGTAGGTTGTTTCATGAACAAATGTAATTCAGTTCAATTAAATTAAATGATCAGTTATCAGGTTGAATCAGTCTGAAACACTGTAAATCCTGTATAATTTCCAGCATTGGCAAAGACCGAATTAACAGTATAAATGAAATAAACTCAAATGATTCATTATCAAGTTGAATTGAAATCTAATCAAATCGAGTCATAAAAATGTATGATTCTGAATCAAATTGAAAGGGTAAATCTGCTACCCAGCCCAATTATTATAAGACCGTTCATAGCTGTCAGTGTTTTGGACTTGTTTTCTCTTGTTTTACCCCTGTCTTTTTCCCTGATTTTCCATGTATGGTCTTTTTCCTGTTCTCGTTTAGTTTAGTTTAATTATGATTCCTGGCACCTGTGTTTGTTAATTATCCTGTGTATTTAAGTTCCTGTTTGTTCCTTCCTTTCTGTCGGGTCTACTCGGTGAGTTCGTGCATTTGCTTCAGTTTCTATGTTGGAATCTCCCCTGTGTTTCCTTAATAAAGATGGTTTATGATAACCCGTGCCTCCTGCATTTTCCCTGCAACGACGAACCGTGACAGAAGACCCGACCAAGGACAGTAAGCGGCGCCCCCACTCCACGTGTTTGTTTTTCATTTTTAAAAGTGTTTTGATTTTCCGTTTGTCAGTCAAACCAGCCGGCCGCAGCATTCTCAAGCCCGCTGACCACGCCTTTCACCCTGAACCTAAAGGGGAATCTAAGGAGGAGAAGGCAGTCGGCTCCAGCCCCAGTGCCCGCTCCAGTGTGGGCTCCAGCCCCCGAATACAGCCCAAAGAGGGCTCCTGTCCCCGAGTCTAGCCCAGTGAGGGCTCCTGTCCCCGAGTCTAGCCCAGTGAGGGCTCCTGTCCCCGAGTCTAGCCCAGTGAGGGCTCCTGTCCCCGAGTCTAGCCCAGTGAGGGCTCCTGTCCCCGAGTCTAGCCCAGTGAGGGCTCCTGTCCCCGAGTCTAGCACAGTGAGGGTCCTGTCCCCGATTCTAGCACAGTGAGGGCTCCTGTCCCCGATTCTAGCACAGTGAGGGCTCCTGTCCCCGAGTCTAGCACAGTGAGGGCTCCTGTCCCCGAGTTTAGCCCAAAAAAAGCTCCAGTCCCTGAGTTTAGACCAGAGATGGCTCCAGTCCCCGAGTTTAGCCCAGAGAAGGTTCCAGTCCCCGTGTCTAGCACAGAAAGGGCTCCAGTTCCCATGTCCAGCCCAAGGAGGGCTCCAGTCCCCAAGTCAATCCCAGGGAGGGCCACAGTTCCCGAGTTAGGCATACGGGGGCCTCTAAAGACGATATTCTCCCCAAGGATTTTTTTGGGGGGGGTAGTAGAGGTCCATCCGTGGAGGCCAGGCCAAGTGCAGAGGCCAGACTCTCCGAGCTCACTGTTCTGCCATGGCCTCCTGAACTGTCTGCTCCGCCACGGCCCCTGAGCTCCCTGTGCCATCATGGCACCCTGGACTGCCTGATCTGCCATGGCTCCTTGTACTGCCTGTCCCGCCATGGCCCCCTGAGCTCCTTGATCCGCCCTGGAGGCCTCCCGTGTCTCCGTCCTGTACCAGCCTACAGGGCTCCCACCCCCCACTCCCCGGTGGATATGTTACGGTGTGGGACGCGCCTTCCGGGAGGGGGGAGTTATGTCAGTGTTTTGGACTTGTTTTCTCTTGTTTTACCCCTGTCTTTGTTCCTGGTTTTCCATATATGGTCTTTTCCCTGGCACCTGTGTTTGTTAATTATCCTGTGTATTTAAGTTCCTGTGAACTTCCTTTCTGTCGGGTCTACTCATTGAGTTCGTGCGTTTGCTTCAGTTTCTATGTTGGAATCTGTGTTTCGTCAATAAAGACGGTTTATGATTACGCGTGCCTCCTGCGTTTTCCCTGCAACGACGAACCGTGACAATAGCAGGGCTGGGCATTGACACAGATTTTATTTTAAATCCAATTGTCCTTAATGTGAGAAGTACCTCAGGCGCTTGGAATACGTCACAAATAGAACAAGGCATCGGTTTACTGTTGGGGATTTGTACGTTGTGTCCCATTACGTCATGTCAAATTGCATCCAGTGCATCCACAGGATCTCTGATTAAAATGGGTTTTATTGTCTTTAGTTGCATCACAGTGCTCGAATCCTATGTAGACACAGTGTTAGTTTACCAGCACAAAAAAATACAGGATGACCAGTGTAACCTGATTCCCAAAACAAATAATTCTTATGAGCTGGCCAGATTTCGTTTCGAAATGACATCACGTCCGTCATACTTCGATTTCACTTGAAATGTACTGGGGCCTTAAAGGAGGTGGTTCTTTTTGCACAGGTAGCACTTAAAGCCTGTAAAAGGCTGACTCACTGCATGAAACAGGTCCCGCTGAGAGAGGTAGATTACAGGGCAGTTAAGCTCATAAAAATAAATTTCTTCTCTTTAGATGTTGCTGCCCCTCTCATGGCACAGCTGCACTGCTGCAGAGGTGCTCATCTCTCTCTGTTCTTATTGTTCAGTGGAACTATTACATGCAGTTTTGCTTGTTTTACTCCTATCCTTTCGCTGCTGGGATAAAAGTCAAAAACAAGATAAAAAAAGCAATGAGGTGGATTGTTTATAGTCTGGCGCTGGATTTTGGGGTTTTTAGGATCTGTCAGTAGCTGGTTTCCCAGATAAAGATTGACTTAGCTCAACTTTCACCTATGATACGGTGTATGTGTCCAGCACCTCTCATTAGAGATTGATTTCAGATATGTCATTAGTGATTCTATACGAGCACATAATGAATCACTTCTCACTGTGTATATAATGGCTGTGATAAATGCGATGTCTCGCCCTTGGGCCAGGTGAGAACAGGGTTATTGTCTAAAATATCAGAAAGACTGACTCATTATCTCTGATAAGCATAACAAATGATTAAACACACTCACAGGGTGTGTGCATGGACAGTCTGTCTCCTTCACTTGTGTCCATAAACATAGAAGTTTAAAGTATTTTTAGGCCTCTGGCAGGAAATGGAGCTGGACTGTGACTGGGAAATACATGCAAGGATCACATGCTCAGTGTAGAGGTCAAACACTAACCTGCTGATATACACATGTCAGAGTGATCACCCAGCAGATATGCAGTATATCCCAGTATATCCCATTTTTGTCTGTTATTGGAATATATATGACATTAAAGACTGGAGTAATGGCTGAGGAAAATTCAGCTTTGCTATCACAGGAATAAATTGCATTTTAAAATATATAGAAATAGAGTTTTTTTTTAAATTGTAATAATAAAAACATAAACATCCTTTTTCCAAACGTTTGACTTGTAGAGTATATAAGTAAAATATACACACTATACATAAATTATAACATTTATTATTAAGAAAAAACATCTTTATTAATAAAAAAGTATATTTTGCGAATGTATTTTATTTATATGCATGTGTACTCTCTGTATGTATGTATCTGTGGATGTATGTATGTACATTTTATATATATATATATATATATATATATTTTTTTTTTTTTTACAAAATGAGATTTAAGAATAATTATAAATGAAAAGGTGTCCTTTTATTATTTCTCTGACAAAATGCATATTTTGCATTTTTCTTTGTGAAATTGAAATGTTAACTAATAAAACTAAATTAAAATTTTTAAACAAATCCCAAATCAAATAAAAAAAATTATACAACTAAAAGAAATCTCTTCATGTAAACAAAGGCTTTGCCTGTGCAATATTTAAAATCAGAGGCAACCACTGCATTTGAATTATCCAAAAAAGATGCTAAAAACATGTTATTTGGCTTGTATAATTTCAAATTTGAAGCAAAAACAGAATGGTCTGATTTTAGCTTTGTGAATGAGACACAAATGTCACTCTTTGACTGCAGGTGGCACTAATGGAACAGCAGGTATTTATAGGCTGCTGCCCCTTTAAGACCGAATGCAAGGATCCAATTCATGGGTTTCAGTCACGTGAATTTTTTGTTGCGGCCGCCATCTTTAGGACCTTGCGTAGCCTCTCCTTGGTGATCAGAAACCAAAATAACACTTAAACAACAACGGAAAACAATGGTATTAAAATGATTAGATCCTTATTTACTGTCAAGCGAACTGACTAAAGTCTAGGGAAAACTGACGTTTGCTGGCTATTTACATCTACCTCATACACAATCCCTCTCCGTACACTCGGGTCATTTTCAGTTAAATTTTCACCTGTTAAGAGACTTGTCCATCGGACCGGATCCATCTGCAGCACCCGGCCTGGATGCTTGCGTACTCACTTTCAGATTCTAGGCCGAATCAACCAGACCAGATGCGACAGCCGTAACTTGCCGACACTGCTGCATTCAAGCCAGACTCGGCCCGTTGAGCAGCACGCCAGACTTGGCACAGTTGCATTTCTATATCTACTGTACTGTTCATTAATATTTCATTTAAAATTAATAACTTTACCTAAACAAAACATTTACTTTCATTTTAATTATATAGATTATAATACATAAATAACATGACTTAACAAATCTATAAACATCTCATTATTATGAAAGCAATTTAAAGTCCATTAAATAACTAGCTTGACCAAGCTGGCATGAGGAAAATGTATTTACAAAACAATTTATTTACAAAAGCATGCAATTACAGCAAAAAAGCAGCAGTTATACAATAAGTGTAGATAAAATATTTAACACATTTTGCAAAATTACCCATGCATTTACTTGAATGAATGAGGCATTTATATGTACACTTGGACTACATTTAATAAAGGTTAAAACATAAAAAAATGTAAAAGGTGTTTTGAGAAACACATTGGTAAATGGCAAAGTTTTTGAATTAAACATTTTGTACTTGGTAAAATAATTATTACCTAACTGTTACTATGAATAATTTTTAAAGGTAATCAGTGAATACTGTTCTTGGTTGTTGCTCATTGTCGGTCATTGTGCAGCATGTCTTTCCACATCTTAGTCCAGAGAGTGCTTTGCTTGGGAGCTTTCATTTCTGCACCTGTAAAGAGTAAATAATGCACAAGTATCTATTACTAAAGGTCTATCTGAATGCACCAAGTATAATAAAGATGAAGTCTACTGTCTGACTCCAAGCACTGCTCGCTGTTCACAGGTGTCTGAGGAACTTCTGCCATTTCTTCTGTGATGACACTTCTCTTAGTTACTACAAAACATTGTTAAAAGACGTTTGCAAACGATCAACTATGATCCGGTTCACCCCTACAAGCTAGTGAACAACGCGAATCAAGTTAGGAATTTGATTTCACTATTCAAGATAGCCCGTCGGGCAGGGTGGTGATACATTTTGGTAGCCCGACTGGAAAACAAAATAGCCCCGGGACGTCGTATATATGTATTTACATGTCTATATTTATATTCATATAATTTATATTATATATAAATATATTTAATATATGAACATAACATATTTTTCTGAAATGTATACATGCATGTGTGTGTACTTATATATACATAATAAATATACAGAGTACATACACATATATTATGTAAACAAAAACGTTTATTTTGGATTTGATTAATCACAAAAAATCGTCTGACAGCACTAATATATATATATATTAGTGGTGTCAAAATTAGCGCGTTAACGCAGGCGATTAATTTTTTCAGTTTAACGTGTTAAAAATATTTAATGCAATTAACGCAGGGGTGGGGCTAGGGTTGGCCACCCCACTCACAACTGCTGCTTCTGTCACTTTTTGTCTTGACAAGAAGTGCATTTATTCAGTCGCAGAACGACTGAGAACGGGAGACGTTTCAGACGCGCGCTCCACTTCACTTCAGCGCCAGGCGCGAGTCAAGCGAGCGCGGAAACGGTACTGTGCTGGCAGCGCGTGCTCTTCAAGTACATGCACAAAGACGCCGGCGCCCGCTGTAGCCTGTATCCTTTCACATCAAAGCGCGAAATAAACTACGTCAGGGGTGTAGCCATCATTTCAGAAGTGAGGGGGACAGAATTTGTATGTTATACAAATAAATAATAATAATAATAAAAATATATCTATCTATCTATAAAACATTACAATATAACATTTCTATGTTCTATATATAACCTACCAGTCAACAGTTTTTGAACAGTAAGATTTTTATGTTCTATAAAGAAGTCTCTTCTGCTCACCAAGCCTGCATTTATTTGATCCAGTACTGTACAGTACTGCAGTATTGCAGTACATCCAGTACAGCAAAAGCAGTAATGTTGTGAAATATTTTTACTATTTAAAATAACTGCTTTCTATTTGAATATATTTTAAATAAAAAAAAAATAATAATATATATATAAAACATTACAATATAACATTTCTGTAATATATATAACCTACCAGTCAACAGTTTTTGAACAGTAAGATTTTTATGTTCTATAAAGAAGTCTCTTCTGCTCACCAAGCCTGCATTTATTTGATCCAGTACTGTACAGTACTGCAGTATTGCAGTACATCCAGTACAGCAAAAGCAGTAATGTTGTGAAATATTTTTACTATTTAAAATAACTGCTTTCTATTTGAATATATTTTAAAATGATTGCTGTGATCAAAGCTGAATTTTCAGCATCATTACTCCAGTCACACTATCCTTCAGAAATCATTCTAATATGCTGATTTGCTGCTCAAGAAACCTTTTTTAATTATTATTGTTATTGTTATTAATGTTTTTTGAGCAGCAAATCAGCATATTAGAATGATTTCTGAAGGATAGTGTGACTGGAGTAATGATGCAAAAAATTTAGCTTTGAAATCACTATAAATTAAATGTTTAAATATATTCAAATAGAAAACAGTTGTTTGAAATAGCCTAGTAAAAATATTTCAAAATGTTACTGTTTTGCTGTACTTTGGATATATATATATATATATAAAATCAGGGCTCCAGACTAACTATTTTTACCATGAGCACTGTAGCCCCTGACTGAAAAGTTTTAGGAGCACAAGCAGAAAATTTAGGGGCACACCTTAAATGCAATGCTATCGTTCAGATATTTTCCCCATTTTAACTGTATTGCTGACAAATGCTTTGATAATAAATAGACTTAACTCATAGAGATTACAATGTGCAGTAACAGTGGGCAAATGCATAAAGCGCAGCATAATTTGAAATCACTAACTTAGTTTAAAGTTTGTCGATCGCACGTCTCCAGTGAAGCTGAACTCTCCTCCTGTCAGTATTCAATTTGCACGGACCGACCGTCACACAGAGAACACGCGATCATGCAGGATACACATGCACACTTCACAAGATCTCACAACTGGATCCGACTAAGTTTGCAAGGTTTGTGAAATTAAATGTTCATTAGTCATTCAAAGATTTGTTTAAATGATATAAATGCGTATTTTCTGAATGCTGACGGCAAATGAGAAAGTATTATAATGTTTGCCTTTCTATTACTAATAATATTAAAGCAATCGTTATAATACTTTTTTTGTATAGCCTACATTTTAATTACTTTGTTTAACTTCTATCTGATTATTAGATAGACATCTATCTATATTAGACAGAACTGAACGACGACAGCGAACAAGAGGGAGAATATGAGCTGCGTGTGCTCTCAAGCGCTGCCGTTCTCAGCGCCGTCAAAATAAAAGTCCCGCATCGAACACATCGGCCAAACAGAAAAACTTATCGGCCGATGCCGATATTTGAAAAATGCCAGATTAGGTCTCTTGTAGCATCTTGGATATGTGTATGTGTATATATATACCGTATTGTCCCGAATATAAGATTATGTTTTTTTCTTGGAAATACATATGAAAAACCGGCCGTCTTATATTCAGGGTCTAGACTTCGACATGTCAATAATACACCCACACCACTAGGTGGCGCCAAAACCGCATAAAACGAGTGTGCCATGAAATGCTAATGTAATGCATGTTGTAAAGATCCCGAATTAAAACAAAAGAAAAAGAAGTCGTGACATGTAAAAAGAGTCGTGACTGTCACGTTAGCCTGATGGGACCAAACTGCCTTTGTGATTTTAAAACGTAAGACAGGACCCAGATTTGAAGACTACAGTAAGATTTAACTTCTACTGTTAGTAAGATTTTGGTAGGCTACTATTAGATGGATAACCTAAATGTCCTAATTCAGATGGGATACCTGTTTTTTTGTTTTTTTTTGTTTTTTAATGGTATATCAAAAAGTGTATATATTTTTAAATGTGATTGTTGGTACATTTTACCAGTTTTTACCATACTTTCAAAACAAAAATTAAAATAGGAAAAATATGCAATATGAAAATAATTGAAGACAAAATGTGTTTTACTGAGAAAAAACAAGATTTGGTTTTTAAAAAGCCTTTTTCCAAAAGGTACATCTGGAAAAAGGGGTGGGGGGTGGGGTCGTCTTATATTCGGTCCAATACGGTATATACCAGGGATCCTCAAATCTGGCCCACGAGATCCACTTTCCTGCAGAATTTAGCTCTAACCCTAATCAAACACACCTGAGCATGCTAATCAATGTCTTCAGGATCATTAGAAAATCACAGGTAGCTGAGTTTGATCAGGGTTGGAGCTAAACTCTGCAGCGCATTGGACCTCCAGGGTAAGATTTGAGGAACCCTGGTATATACAGTTATATTAAATATATACTTTGTCATAATCAACCCCTGAATTTAATGAAAAATATCTGTGACATTTTATATAATAGTACATATGATTTGATTAATTTTCTCAGTCAGACTTAGCATATATGCTCCATGCGATTTGTAATTCCAATTAAATTGACTGAATACCTTGTAAAGTCCACTTTGGAGCACACTTTCAGCATCTGGAACGTACCCAAAGAGTTCTGCGATTTCCCAGTCACAAAACATGTGACCACTCCAGCTGTCGGCTATCAACAGCTATTAACTCTCCCCAGATCCTTTTGTGTGAACTCACTCATACACCAGATACTTTTTTCCCTCTCTTGTATGTGTTGGCCTACTTAAATCTACATGGTTTTGTCATGCATGCATCAAGTATGGTGTTTTGTGTTCATTCCCAGCATAGATGTGTCTATTGTCAACCTGTGTGTGGCGGTTTATGCATGCATGTCACATTTATCACATCCAGCGTGCGTGTCACATGCCGACACATTTCCTGAGCAGTCTGCTCTGCTCTCAGCTGCAAAGGCCATTTTCCAAATGTCAGCCCTTTTAGCTTCTCCCTGACTGGCTACCTCATGCTTCATCATTAGCTCATAGTGAGTTGATTTATTTATGCTTTAGAGAGGGCGGGAAAGGGGGAACTTTTCCCACCAAATGTCTTGGCTTGGTGCAAGCACGAGCCGGACTCTTGGCACACTAACCAAGGAAATGTTTTCTGCTGGAAGACAGCAAATAGCGTTGTTTTATGTAGCCATGTGTAGAAGCATATCTGCCCTGAAAAGGGCAAAATTAAGGTTTCTCACGGACTTTTCCTCCTTTTTAAGAAATAATGATATTTGGAGTGAGATGAACGGTATACTGTTAGCACTTCTTCCTGATTACTCGCTTTTTTAAAAGAAATAATTCCCTGACCCTTTCTGACACCCAGAGAGTCTGTTTGTTGCTACATTACAAGTGCTTTAACCTATCTTTGATGCTGCAATTTCAAAATCGAGTTATTAGGTTTAAATGGAGAACATGAGCTAATTAGATGGTTGCTCAAAGTTTCTGCCAAATATTTTTTTTTTTTACTGTAAGATGAAGCTAAATCAACTCTGTCTTTCATTGCAAGAGTTACAGCATGATAAGAGAAGCTTGTTTTCTTTTCTTAACTTACTCTCACCTCATTTTTCCAGGAGTACTTACTGAGAAAACCCATTAATTAAAAGATCAATCTGGCAATAGAGTTCATGAACGCGACCCAGTTTCAAGTGAACACACATTTTGAGAACTTAATGAATGACTCACTATGCATTCTTTCAGTTTGGAATGCAAGTCATTTGTGTGAAATCAATTGTGCGTGAATCGGTGTATCGAATTTGGGCACTAGCAATGATTTTGATAAACTGAACATTGAGACACTGATGACTCAATTATCATTTGCAATACGACTCTGTGGTTACGCATTAAAGCCTCACTGGCATTTATCAACAACATTGCAATGTAACACGCCAGGACCCTAGTACAAATCCTGGTACTATTTGTTTTGTTTACAGTACATCTTCAATAACTGTTAAAACTACTGTCATCATGACATAATTTTGAGTAAGTGAACTTAGAACAAATTTTCAACACTACAAATTAGAAGAAATGTTTGTTGAGCATGAAATATATACAATGCATTGCATTTTTAATATTAAAATACAAAAGAGTTATTGAATTGTAATAATATTTCACAAAAAACGTTTTACTATATTTTTTATCAAATAAATGCAGCTTTGGAGATATCCAATAAGAAGCAATACAGATAGATTTAAAACATTTTTTAAATATTGTAAATATATTGTTTTTGTATTAAAATATTATAAATGTGTGGTAATTAATTCAGTTATATTGTAATGGAAATTAAACTACAGTAACTAGTGAGGGTGAAGGTCATTTCTCATTAGTTCTTAGCTTTATACAGGTCATTTGTTTTACAGGGCTGTAATATTGTAGTAGCCTAATGTTCTTTTACTGTAGTGTCACACATACTAAATCCTGCACTGTAAACCAAGAGCCCTCCATCAAATTCAGCCACACTGAGGCAATTAAAATTACAGTGCACCATGAACAGCTGTTTGTGCTTTACCCGTTTTTAGGTAACTCAGAGATTTACTACCTATATGCACGTTTTCACACATCAGTGTGTTTGATCTGATGTGTCTTAAAGGGTTAGTTCAAAACAAAAACAAAAACACCCACCTATGCCATTATAAAGCTTGGAAGAGCAAGGACAATTTTTAATATAACTCTGATTGGATTCGTCTGAAAGAAGAAAGTCATATACACCTAGGATGCCATGTGGGTGAGTAAAACATGGGCTAATTTTAATTTTTGGGTAAACTAACCCTTTAATGGATAAGTGGGAGGAGAAACGAGGTGGGCAGTTTCTTTATACCCCTCCTCCTCGCCGAGCCCCTTCCTCTTTCCCACAGGTGCCAGGGCTTACAGTGCTGGTGTGGTAGAGGGGGAGGGAACACCTGGCAGGCTGTTCCCCCTGATGGTCTGCCGGGTTCAGAGGCATTTTCCCAGGCTCCCCAGATGAATGGTCACTAATAGCCGTGGGAGAGGGCTTTGCGAGCGCTGCACAGTGTACCAGGCTGACTCCTCTTGGCAGGCCCTGTGAGGAGGGCTTAAAGCAGTGCTGGCTGCCTGTGACCCAGCCCCAAAGCCAGCACAAGTGCACTGCAGCAGATAGCCTTACCGCTGGAAAATGTGTTTACAAGGGCACAGTGGGAGTGAGATCTCACTCAGTGAGTGGAGGGATGTGGGACCGGCTGCAGCACTCCATCCACTTCTGCGTTCACACAGCAGCAGAATGAGGTGCTGTTCTAGAGTGATAAATACTGTTACGTTCATATGCAATTTTGAAATGAATTTGATAGTGCTGTCAACTAATTTAAGGTTTGACAAATTGACCTGCGTTTTGATTTGACTTTTTTGTTAAATATCTAATGATCAGAATCAGAATCCAAATGAGATTTATTGCCAGGTGTTTACACATACGAAGAATTTGTTTTAGTGACAGAAGCTCCACAGTGCAGCAGAATGACATTTACATTTACATTTAGTAATTTAGCAGACACTTTTATCCAAAGCAACTTACAAATGAGGACAATGGAGGCAATCAAAATCAACAAAAGAGCAACGATATACAAATGCTCTAACAAGTCTCAGTTAGCTTAACGCAGTACACGTAGCAAGAATAGAGCAAGCTAGTGTTAGAGGTCTTTTTGGCTTTTGTTAATTGTATAATAAATGAAAAGAAAACGATAGAATACAAAAAGATTAGAAAGCAAGTGTTAGGTTTTTTTTCTTTTCTTTCCTTTTTTTTCTTTTTTTAAAGAAAACAAACAGCAAATGAATAGAGTGCAAGTTTAAAAGGGACAAGTGTTTTTTTTTTTTTAAGAATAGAATTAGAATAGAGAGTGCTAGAGTTAGAGGGTCAAATAAAGATGGAAGAGATGTGTTTTTAGCCGATTCTTGAAGATGGCTAAAAACACATGACAGTGACAAGACAAGACACAGATAATAAAATAATTATATACAAAATAGACAGTGTACAAAATAGCAAAAACACAATATACAAGATTCATGTCATATTGTTTTCAGCCAATGTTAAAGATTTTTTAAATTAATTTAAATCAGTAGATATTGAATATGCACTACTGTTCAAATGTTTGGCCGTTTTTTTAATTTTTGAATGAAAATAATTATTTTATTAAACAAGGATGTATTGAATTGATCAAATGTGACAGTAAGGACTTTTACATAGTTACACATAAATCTGTTTAAATAAATGTTATTATTTTGAGCTTTATATTTATCGAAGAATCCTGAAAAAAAAAAAAAATAAATTAAGCGGCACAACTGTTTTCAGTATTGATACTAATAAATATTTCTTGAGCACCAAATCAGCGTATTAGAATGATTTCTGAAGGATCGTGTGAAATTGGAGAATGGAGTAATGATGCTGAAAATTCAGCTTTGCCATCACAGGAATAAATTGTGTTTAAATATATATTAAAATAGAAGACAGTTATTTTAATCTCTGATATGATTTCACAATATTACTATTTTAATGCATTTTTGATGAAATAATGCAGCCTTTGGTAAGCAAAAATGACTCAACTTTTGAATGGTGGTGTATATTGGCTGATTTTTAGTTTTAAATGTAAATCTTTAATTTTAAATGTAGATTTTTCAAGATAAAAATATAACACTAATCTAGCAAATCTCAAAATTAATATCCATTGTTCATACTATATACAGTATTATGATATTGTGATGCCTAAATTCACTTGTAGCATTTAAAACGGATCATTTTGGTTCTAGTGTTTTTTATTTGTTTTTTACTGTTTATTTAAAAAAAAATTTTTTTTGTCTTTTTATAATGTTTTGTCTGTGCCCCCTCTCCAAAAGTTTGCAGTAAGAGTGTTCTGTTTCTGCCCCTCATGCCCCATAGCCTTTAAATATAAAGCATGTGGTGGCATTAGTAGCAGTTACCTGCCCTGGAACATGTGAGAGGGACTAGGCAGGATTACCAGCATGGGAAATGGAGACCTGGGAACAGGAGCTGTTGAATTCCTTGGGCTCTTTTGACTGCCTGTCTGTCTGTCAGTCAGTCTGTCTGTCTCCTTGTTCTAGAATTAGCCCTTGATGCTTTGTCATGTTGCAGTTGCTGTGCAAATCCACCTCCTAAACTCGCTTCTCACTGTACAGAAAAGCCCCTGGACAGCCGGACTCTTTCCGCAGACCTTTCTCCCGCGCTTTCACACTCAAACTCTCGAGTACACAAATCTACACAGCTTTAACACACCCGTCTTTGGCCCGAAACGGATGTTTATACATTCAGTATGACTCGATCTCACCACACACACCCCTGTCTTTCGTCCGGGGTCAGTGGTGTTGCTCTGCTGCTGTCCCACAGCAGGGCTCTGTATGTAATTAGGGATTTGGGGAAGGAGAGCTTGATCAGTATGGGATTCATGGGACTGTTTCTCAACCACAATCTGGTCAGGCAGACTCACACACACACATACAGACACAGCCTCTGTGAACCCAGGCTATACATGCCGCCTGACCAAACTTCACTTCAGGAATTACTAAATCATTTTAGAGGATCACCCTGCCTTTTCCTTTCAACGTTTTTGTTTCAAGGCCCAAGAACAGATCAAATGGCAGGTCATGTGCTCAGGGTTAATGGTGCTTTTCTCCACTGAATCCATCATTATCTTTTGGCCGCTATTATATTATAATTAAATGCATATTTGCCTGGCAGAGGATGCTTGATTGTTCTTTCGCTGTAAATGGCATTTTATATTTCATCATTAAGGCCTTGCAGGCACCAGTGTGCTGTGCAGGTGAGTCAGTTTTAATGCACACAAATTCATAATCGCACAAGCTGGATGGATTTAGTGGGAGAGAGAGATGAGGAGGTCTGGATTCAATGACAGGCCTAGCTCTGGTTCAAAACCTTCAGAGCTGCAGAACAGCACATAAGTCAGGTTTTCAGAAGCCTTCCCCACATCGTTAATCTGCTGGAACCAAACAGGAGGTATGCGTTTCCTTGACCTCATTCACACCACACTTCCCTGTTTGCTCCTGGGGCATCCTTAAGCCTCCCGATTGCTATATTTTATGTAGCATACCTGTATATAATTTATGGATAGTTTTGTACCAAAACTCTGTATATACTGCGATTGTCTTCAGATTGTACTTATAAAAAGAGTTATTCAACTATAATTCAGTCTAATTGCTGTTCATCTAATTCGAACAGGACTACTTTTCCCTATGAGGTCAGGTAATTTTGTCTTTCACAGACTTGCAGTATGATTTTAAATGTCCTTTTAAGCAAATTAGTTGTTTCTTCAGTGGTCCTTTGAGAAGTCTCAAAAAAGTCTGTAATTGTGGTACTGTCAGACTCTGTTCCGTGTTTTGCTCCCCTCATGTTTCATGTCCTGGTTTTCCCATGTTTCCTTTTGCCCTTATTTGATTCTTCCTGTTCCTGTTCTGATTATGTTGATTTGTCTCCAGCCGTGTTAATTTAGTCTTATCATTTGTGCTCCTTTATAAGCCTGTCTCCTATGTCCATTCGTTATCCGGTATTGTGGATGTCTGTTTATGTCTACCTCATCTGCTACGTGTGTTTTCCTGGTTATAATTAAAATCTCCTCATTGATATACTCCTCGTCTCCTCATTCCTCGCTCTGCGCTCCCTCACAGTAGCAGCGTGACAGAATACCGGACCAATACAGAACAGTAAGCAGTGCCTCCTCTCCCCTTGTTTGTTTTCCGTTTTTTGAAAAGTTTTTTTGTTTCCCGTTTGTCTCTCTCCGAGGCGATGGAAATAACCGCTCGGTTCTCCGCCTTAGCCTGCCGAGATCTCCCCTTCTTCGAGTACGCCTGGGAATTCTGCGGGCTCGCCGTGGCGACGGTATTGGATGACGCCACCATCAATTCTCTGTTCTCTGCTCGGGGCTAACTACCATCGCCCTATAGACCTCCCAGACACCAAGGGACTATGCTGGAGGGAAGGGATCTACCGGTGTCTGGGGAGTGTCCGGGCCTGAGCCAGAAGCAGCCCGCCAACCGCGGCATTCCCAAATCCACCGGCCGTTCCTCAGTCAAGCCCGCCGGCCCCGGAGGGCTCCAGTCCCCGAGTTTAGCCCACTGAGGGCTCCTGTCCCCGAGTTTAGCCCAGAGAGGGTTCCAGTCCCCGATTTTAGCCCAGAAAAGGTTCCAATCCCAGAGTCTAGCCTAGTGAGGGCTCCTGTCCCCGAGTTTAGCCCAGAGAGGGTTCCAGTCCCCGATTTTAGCCCAGAAAAGGTTCCAATCCCAGAGTCTAGCCTAGTGAGGGCTCCTGTCCCCGAGTTTAGCCCAGAGAGGGTTCCAGTCCCCGATTTTAGCCCAGAAAAGGTTCCAATCCCAGAGTCTAGCCTAGTGAGGGCTCCTGTCCCCGAGTTTAGCCCAGAGAGGGTTCCAGTCCCCGATTTTAGCCCAGAAAAGGTTCCAATCCCAGAGTCTAGCCTAGTGAGGGCTCCTGTCCCCGAGTTTAGCCCAGAGAGGGTTCCAGTCCCCGATTTTAGCCCAGAAAAGGTTCCAATCCCAGAGTCTAGCCTAGTGAGGGCTCCTGTCCCCGAGTTTAGCCCAGAGAAGTTTCCAGCACCCGTGTCTAGCACAGAAAGGGCTCCAGTCCCTGAGTTTAGCCCAGAGAAGGTTCCAGTCCCCGTGTCTAGCACAGAAAGGGCCCCAGTCCCTGAGTTTAGCCCAGAGAAGGTTCCAGTCCCCGTGTCTAGCACAGAAAGGGCTCCAGTTCCCATGTCCAACCCAAGGAGGGCTCCAGTTCCCAAGTCACAGTTCCCGAGTTAGGCCACAGTTCCCGAGTTAGGCCTATGGAGGGCCTCTAAAGACGATGAGTCTCCCCAAGGATTTTTTTTGGGGGGGGGATGGGTCCATCCGTAGTGGCGAGACCAAGGCCACGGAGGCCATCCGGCCATGGCATCCTGAGTTCCCAGCTGTAGTGGCCGGGCCGAGTGGCGAGGCCAAGGCCACGGAGGCCATCCAGCCATGGCCTTCTGAGTTACCTGCTCCGCCATGGCCTCCTAGTCTGCCTGCTCCGCCATGGCTCCCTGAGCTCGTTCCGCCATGGCCTCCTGAACTGCCTGCTCCGCCATGGCTTCCTAGTCTGCCTGCTCCGCATGGCGCCCCGAACTGCCTGCTCCGCCATGGCGCCCCGAGCTCCCTGCTCTGCCATGGTCCCTGAGCTCCCTGTGCCGCCATGGCACTCTGGACTGCCTGATCCGCCCACCCCCCCTCCCTGGTGGAATTGTTACGGCATGGGACGCGCCTTCCGGGAGGGGGGGAGTAATGTCAGACTCTGTTCCGTGTTTTGCTCCCCTCATGTTCGATGTCCTGGTTTTCCCATGTGTTTCCTTTTGCCCTTATTTGGTTCTTCATGTTCCCTTTTCTGATTATGTTGATTTGTCTCCAGCCATGTTAATTTAGTCTTCTCATTTGTGCTGCTTTATAAGCCTGTCTCCTATGTCCATTTGTCGTCCGGTATTGTGAATGTCTGTTTATATCTACCTCATCTTCTACGTGTGTTTTCCCGGTTCCCTGGTTATAATTAAAATCTCCTCGTTGATGTACTCCTCATCTCTTCGTTTCTTCGCTCCCTGCTCCCTCACAGTAGCAACATGATGGGTACATTATTTTTTCACAATGCTTCTCATTTATTTGGACCTTTGTCAAATTCTATTACAAAAGCTAAATTTCCTGATGCAGTGCCTGGTGTGCCTTCATTATTGATTTAGACTTTTTGCCAACTTTTCTGGGTAACATAATAGTTGGTGCTTCTAGTACTACTGGCATCTGATTGCTCATAACGGAAATGGCAGTTGCGACTTTTGAATCTTACCTTAGTTTTTCCTTTAGTTACGTACACAGTGCTTTATGTATACACTACTGGTCAAAAGTTTTGTGTCAGTAAAATGTATATATTGATAATATTTTATTCAGCAAAGATGCATTAAATTGATAGAATGTGACAGTAAAGACATTTATAATGTAACAAAAGATTTTAATTTTAAGTAAATGCAAATGAATAATTTTGAACTTTCTGTTGAGTCCTGAAAAAAACAAAACATGATTTCCACAAAAAACATTAAGCAGCAAAACTGTTTTCAATATTGATAATTATAAGATCTGTTTCTTGAGCACCAAATCAGAATATTAGAAATATTTATGAAGGATCATGTGACACCAAAGACTGGAATATGCTGAAAATCTTAGAGAGGCATTGGCTGCATCCAAAATTGCATTCTCTGAGTAGGTATAAACCATTAAAAAAGTATGTAGTATGAAAGTGTATAGTGTGAATGTAATCCAGACGCACTACATTCATCATGTCATTGTCATGTGACCTACCATCCCTTCACTGCCATTCACAAATCCTCTCCTGTGGCCTCATGGGATAGTAACGTATCCACTGAATGCGTACTTCAGAATCTCGCCAGAAATAGTAGGTCATTTGGGGACTTTTTGACTACTGTTTAATGAATACTGTGATTTCGGACATACTACTGTTTTTTGGCATGTACTGTTTTTTTATATAGTATAGAATTACATGATTTCGGATGCAGCCATTTTAAAGTTTCATTCAAGAATTCTGTGTTTGTGTTAATTCATTAGATGTCCTCAACTATTTTCATAGCCATGCTGATGTCATATACGTTTATAGTGCAGGTGTAGCCAATTAGCTAAGTGTTGCATTAGGAGCTCTAATTAAAGGAGACATCTGTGAGGAAAAGAGGTGGGATCTTCAATTTCAGTGCGACTGATCACAGTCTTGATCTTTTTGCTGTGTCATGGGATTTCAGTCGATAAATGTCACCATTTAAGAGTTTGGTCTCGGTTGTGATCTTTTTGTGTTTAGTAAGACTATAAAAGAAGGTTTCTGAAGGCACTTTAGTCCATTTACTTCTCTTTACAGTTCTCCTTTTGACCATGTGTTGCATCCTCCTGTTGGGCCACATTGCAGCATTTCATAACCATGCTGAAGGGGTCACCCAAATGTTAAATTGAACACTCATGTGCAAATATTGTTTCAGGTGGACGTTGAACAGAGTGATAAGACACACCGCCCGCTCGGCCCAGGCTACAGTTATGCAGACGGGTGTGATGTGCTTCCAGGAAAACCCCGCTCGGCCCTTCCATGTGGCGACCCCCTTGAAAAACGCTCACACTCATACACACAATCGCCCGGGAGCCCCACCCTGACCCAGTAAGAGTGGAGGACAAGATCTTAGAGGGTGATCATTCACATCAAAGTGAGGGCCGAGAGAAAATATTTCTACAAATTCCAACTCGGTCACCTAGACACCCGGTCTCCACCCGCAGTCCCTGGTTTTTACATCTGTGTAATCACTTCAGGATCGCTCATTGTACACAGTAGCTATATGCTCAGATATGACAGATTGTACCCGGTTTTACCACCAGAAATCGTATCTGGTGTTGTCTGTATTTGTGCTCGACGTGTTTATAGATTGTACAACCTCTTTGGCTTGTCGAGATCTAGACTGTGGTGCTGAGAGATGATTATTATTCTTTCACATGTTGAGCTGTCTGTGCTCTCCATTTGTTTAGAGCTGATGAGGTTTTTATAGCTCATGTTCTTCTTTGAACTCTGAATCAGTGGAAAGAATGCCTCTAGTTGGAGACAAGGGATCACTCACCCTGCTCTTCCATTTTATTTCACATTCCTCTTTGCATTCGTCTGGTTTGTTGACTTTTCGTTCTCTCTATTGTTTTCCCAGGAAGTGGTAAAAGCTCCAGGGGGGGCAACTGCATGTGTGTGTACTGATGTACTGTATATATTTCTGCCTTGGCTTAGTGTCAGCGAAACCTGTGGAAAGATGTATGTTGTGATGTTGTGTTGCCATGTGGATTGAGTGTTGGAACGCTTTTTCTCAGAGGGCATCTCAATCGTCTTCTCTGGAACATCACATGCCACTTGCAGCATCTGGTGGCTATGTTCTGATTTTGTTAGTGATACAGATCTGGTAGAATAATATTTCTGTTTTTCATTACATTTTTTAAAAAAAAAGTTTTCTTCACAAAACTATTATTTTATTTACAAAAAGAAATTGTACTAAATATTTTCTTCCTTTTTTCTTTCAAAGAACATTTACATTCAGTGCAACTCTATAAGCAGATTTTGCTGGAAAATAATGCAAAACATTATCAATTGGATTGCCATTTTCAACAGTCTTACTGATGCATCCAAAACTGTCACGTTTTTTTTGTGCGAAATTTTTTTTGTGCAAAAAAAAAAAAGCCTCATTAATGTAAGCTAGCTAGATAAGATTATCTTGGTGACAAATCAGCAGAATTTGCAGCAACAATGTAGAATACACCAGAAATCAAAATATTAAGTTTGCAAGGCATTAAAATATTTCTGTACAGTACAGTTCTGTCTACTGGCCTAAAACTCTCTCAAGCTGAAATGACAAATTTAAGTGTTCAATTTTATGGACACATTTGTTTACTGTTAAATGATAAGTAATTCTGATACAGTGTTGAGTCGCCGCTTGTAAAATCTGGGTCTTGAATCAAAAACAGTTGAGAAGCACTTCTGTAAACATCAGTCTTTATCTATATAACGCCAGTATTTTCTTTCTCTTAAGAAGGGGTGTTTTAGATGTGCTTAAACTGCTAAAAGACACTAAGATTTACATTTAGCTTGCTGGCCTGGGCCAGAAGAATTGAAGCTGCAAGAGCTTTTTATTTTTCTCAAAAACAAGCCTTTCTGTGGCTCTACTCTCGAGCCAGACTCCTCTGTCAGCCTCCTCTTGGGAATTGCTTCTTTGAAGTGAAGGAAAAGAGGAAACACAAATGCTATTAAACTTTCTTTTTTTTTTCTCAGTAAGGAGGTGGGAGGATGGGTCAATCTAAGTTGGGATGGACATGAATGAAACTGACTAGACTGAAGGTTTTGAAGCACACAGGAAAGATGCCCATTTCTTTATCTCCTGAAATATGCAGATTATCAGTTTGTTTGTTGTTTGTTCAATCCATCCACACTAAAGTTAAAAAGGGAAAAAACATGCCCTAGGCTCTTGTTGCTGAGCAGCAATGATCATGACCGAATTGTATTTTCCCATAACTCTCCCAAGCTTTTGAGGAGGCTGGTTGCATACTCAAAAGATTAGGAGCAGGAAAGATAAGATGCTGATACTGTCCACGCATGCTTTATCCCCCCCACCCCCTCATTGAAGTTGGTAGGGTTCCATGTGCCATCTTGATCTCTCTGCCGGTGTTGCCTTTCTCCTTTGAGCGCTTTAAGGTCCAAGTCATCTCAAAAGCATATAAATCTGATATCGAAATCCTCCTCGGTTGGTTCTTTGTGATGGGGAGGGAACACCTGAGGGAGCATCTGATTCATATTAACCTGCATTGCTTAGATGAACAGTTCTGTGAAGCTAGGTGTTTCCGTTCCCACTAGTCTTGTATCACTTCCCTTGAGCAAAAATGAGCACCAGTCGCCTAGAACCTTGACATGAATATCAACATTAGGAGCCTGTTTGGCAGGCTCACCGGGGTTTCACACAAGATGCTTACCATAGCCTATTATTCTCATAGGTGGGATAAAATAACATTTATGATAATTATTTTGTATCTTGGATACAGTGACTTGAGTTTAGGGTTTATTAGGATTTAAATGCTCTTTTTGTCAAGTTAAGTCAAGTCACCTTTATTTATATAGCGCTTTTAACAATACAGATTGTGTCAAAGCAACTGAACAGCATTAATTAGGAAAATAGTGTGTCAATAATGCAAAATGACAATAGTAAACACTAATTTTTCAGTTAAAGACAGTTCATCATTGAATTCAGTGATGTCAACATCCAGCTCAGTTTAAATAGTATCTTTGCAATCATGTCAACGATATCGCTGGAAATGAAGTGTCCCCAACTAAGCAAGGCAGAGGCGACAGCGGCAAGGAACCAAAACTCCATTGGTGACAGAATGGAGAAAAAACCTTGGGAGAAACCAGGCTCAGTCGGGGGGCCAGTTCTCCTCTGACCAGATGAACCAGCAGTACGGAAAAATCAATTTAAGACGTAATAAAACAGACGATGAACAATATTAACAGCAATTATTATATGATACAATCAAACTTATAGCAAAATGTGGTAGTTATGTA